>NC_139512.1:150293770-150561270 GCF_947247035.1 Vipera ursinii | reverse complement strand
AACCTGAGCCAACTGAGCAAGAATTCAGGTTTAAACTGAATTTTCTAAATCATTACCTTATTTTTTCCTTTCTTTCTTCACTACAGTGTTTCCCCACTCATAGATAAAATGGCAACAATGCCTGGGTAATCCCTTGGTTTCATCTTGGTACCAAAGCGCCTCCAGTCTTTTAACGGTACAGTCCTCTGCTCCTCCTAAAGCAACCCTGTCCTGCCATAGCTTCAAGGCATAAAATTTTTCTTCCCCTTCCATTCAACCATCAGTTTGCTTGGCAGTGTTTTTTAAAAGTAGTTTGCCCTTGCTTGCTGAGAGAAAATGACTAGCCCACGGTCAGCCAGCTGGCTTTGTGCCTAAGGCAGAAGTAGAACTCAGAGTCGTCTAATTTCTAGCCCAGCGGCTCCCAACCTTTTCTATACCCTGCACCCCTAGAACACTTCTGATATATTCTCGCACCCCTTACAAAAGGTCGCAATAATGGCAACGAATTATGCACATGCACTATAATTTTGAAAACCCAAGTTTTCGCACCCCCTGGAAGATCGTCTCGCACCCCCAGGGGGGTGTGAGCAACCCCAATTGGGAATCCCTGTTCTAGCCTGATGCCTTAAACACAACACCTAGCTGGCTCTCATATAACAACTATAGTGGCTATCTATGTATTACTGTAGCGTTATCGCTCTCTTGCATGTTAATATTTAATGACTATGGGTTTCAGTTTAAGGAGTGATGTTACATTATAGTTAGGCCACGCTGTGTTTTGCTTGTGTGCAACTGACAGATTGGATGCCAAATTGTGATTTTAATCTAGATTTTATCTGTTATTTATTATTTTTATTCTAGAATTTTTAACTGGATATTCCTTGAGCGTTTTTAAGTTGCTCTGGTCTTTGACTGTAATACACAAACATGAACTGTTATAATAGGTATATTATTAGTTGTGTTTTGGGAGGTCTTTCCCTCTGGCCATTGTCCAGGATCTACTATTATAATTTTTTTCCCCATGCTGTTTCCTTTCCTAGTTGATCTCCCATTTTTAAACTCAGATTCTCCCATAGTCTTCCTTCCAACCATACTGTGAGAAGAGTAGAGCAAAAAATCAGAGCAAAACCATAACAAACATAATACTGGGGAGAATTATATTACAGGAGAAGGTAAAGTCTCTATAGGTAGATTCTTCAACTTCTAAATAATGTCAGGGTAGACACAGAGGCCCAGTTCTTTGTGGTGGCTACAGCATTCTGAAAGCGATTCAAAATACTGGTCTTTTACAAAGAATTGCCAGTATGAGTAAATTGGAAGTAAGAAAATAAGATGCTGGATAGTCGGTGGTTGGTTAGTTTTAGTTTATCAACTTTATAGGGTCTACTAAGCATACATCAGAGGTTGTTTCCTTCTTCTGTAGGGCTTTTTCTGCCTGGGGTCTCCCTCTGTATGCCTAATTATATCTGATAGAATTAGAAATTGCCTGGTGCTCAATCAATTATTTTTTTTTGTAAGACATGTTGATCATTGGGAGCTGTTTCCCCATATGTTTCTTCATTTCACATTACTTTAATTTCTGAGATGCCCAAACAAGATGTGAGAGGATGAGAAGATAAATCAGCTTCTGGAAGTTAAGGTGGAGTCTCACAACTGCTTAGTGTTCCGGTTTGTGGATATTTTCCCATTAGCTAGTGATGTGTCCAAGGGGAATAGTGACAAAACCAGATGAAAAGACTAAACATCGCACAAAACTACTAGCATGCCTGCCAAGGAAGAGAATGTGATTTGACATTAAATTGCAACTGGCAATGTAAATTTTGGATAGAGAGCTGTTGATTTTGACTATTAACTTTGATAGTAGTCGTGAAGATGTGGAAGACACAACCAGGTAACAAAGCATTCCATCTACTTGCATGATTCATTTAAAATTAATACTGATCATACTTATCCTACAGTTGTCACAGACTAATGTATTTATTTATAAAAATAGAAATTACAAAACAATCAAATCAATCAACATACATATAAAAAGTTGTTGCTGCAGGGGAGAAAAGCTAAATCTATATACATATATCTAAAAAAACTTTTATATTTTTAGATGCCAGGTCATTTATGTTTCTCGTTAATATACTTTATAATGGTTGTTGTTTGAAATATTTAAATTGAAGATATGTTCTATTTGTATGTGCATATATATGCATACAGGCTTCACTTTGTACTTTGAGTATCTCTCAAAGAAACTACAGTATTAGTGATATTCTAAAAAAATTAGTAGATGAGATTTGAAAAATAGTATTCAAGACTAAGGTAGATTTCCAATTCACTTTCTTTCCCCTTTAAATTATCTTAATTTAGAAGATTCAGAATTATTACACTTATTAGATGTACCAAGTGCTTGTTTGGGTTCTACACTTCCTATTATGCTTAGAGTTAATTTTTTTAAAAAAATTAAAAGTTCTGGAAATCATACCATTTGGCATCTGAATATGCATGACACTAAAAAGAAATATATTAAATATAAGTGTACACTTTGTACACTTTAAGGAAATAGTCATTAGGAGGCAAGCTGTCAAAATCTGGATGGGCTCTTTGCAAAGCAAGATTAAAGCACTCATTTTGATCCTAAGACTGATAAACGAATACTTCAGTAGTAATCATCCCATCTCATCAAATGCCCACTTTACTTCTGAAAAATGGGTATTTTTACACTATTTAAATCCAGCCTGTGTCCATTCAGGATTTAGCTTAACATCAGAAGCAGCCTTAATACTATTTATAAATGAGTATGATATTTCTCTTCAAACCGAATGCATCAATTTTCTACCATGCTAAGCTGTTTATCTTCTGTCCATCTATCCATCTTTTTGCCCCTCTAGCTTCTCTTTCAACCTCAGCGGAGAACCAAATTCAAAATAGAACAGTTTTATAGTTTGTTCTGCTCCTTCCTCTTGACACCCTAATCTATTCCAGCTGGGAAACCCTGGAAAACGTTTAGCTGGAGGATGACCCATCAAGTCTTTTCCAACAAGTGGGGGAAATGGGTAGAAGACAACTGGTAGTGAGCTATGTTTCTAGAGATATGCAAGTAATCCCAGCCTTGGGCACCCGCCCAGTGTGCAAGAAATGTAGCAAAGGAAGACCTGCTGAGCATGGAAGTAAAATCATTCTGCTTCATTTACACACATGGAGCTGCTGTTTGAGGCAGAGAGGCAGACCCCAAACAAATTTGGCAACCTCAATGGGAGAATAAAAATAGGGTTTCAAAGCCCGCCTCCTTTTCTGTTCTGTTTCAAGGTGGCTGATATGCTCTCACACATAGACATTGTCAGATTTCAAGTCATAGGCAGACTCTGAATCATGGCTTATAATATTTTCTGTGCTGAGACCAGGCCACGGACAGGGAATGGGAACAGGAAGCATCTCCCCGGAGGCTCTCTCTCCTTCTGGGCAATCCAGAAGTCCTGATCATTTACTATCCTTTGAAGAGCTAAACAACCACAGACCATTTCTAACCAGGTTTGAGGCAGCTGCCTCTTTTTACCCACCCAGGAGCAGCACTTGAGCCCCAGCAACTCCAGTTTGCACGACAGCAGTTGATACCGCAACTACAGTACATGACCTGGAAAACCCCTTCGATAAATGTGCACTGTGTTTTGCTAATGACCACATATCATATATTTATCTTGTATTTTTATTTGTATAATTAGTATAGTAATTGTAAACAATGTACCAGCGCAGTATTATGGTTAACCAACTGTGCAACTAACCATAATACTGTAATAATAATAATAATGCTTTGGTAACACAGGTGAATGAATAGCAGGTTGTTAGTGGGAAAACTGCATTTATAGGCAGACAATTGTCCTTTAGACAAAAGTGATGCTAATTGGAGAGACTCCTTTCTGGAAAGCCAGCATGGCTGGGACTCTAGCTGGAGAAACTCGGCAGGATCACAAAAATCCAGGCGCATGTGAAAAGAGAGCGGCCAGCAAGAGAGCAGGCGGGCCACCTTCTTTCTCCAGTGGTTCATTAATTGCGTGACATTGTGATCAAGTTTGCAGGGCACTGAGAAGGCTAGACACATTCAGGTAGCTTCTCCTTTTCTCCTCCCTTTTGGGGGGTGGGTGGGTATTAAATCTCTCTCTCTTTCTCTCTCTCTCTCCCTCCTCTTCCCCCAACCCAGAATGTTATATTATTAATTGCCAATTTGCATATGTGTGCAGCTGCTGTTTTGGCATCCGATTAGCTTGCTGGAGGTATCGCGGAGCATTTGGCAGCTTTCCTCTTCCAAGGGAAGAAAAAGGAGAGGGAGAGAGAGAGAGAGAGAGAAGGAAGAAGGCGGCCTCCCCTAACTACAGAACAGCTGATAGTCTATCAGCCATAGACCCTGATGGCGTGAATTACAATTACACTACTTTTCACACTAAATCTGGGTGATAGCTAGTTGGAGAGAAGTTTCATCTTTCTTTTTTTTTAAACCAACCGCAAAGTGTGTGTGTGTGTGTGTGTGTGTTTGTGCGCGCGTGTGCGTTGGGGGGCGGTTTGCAGAGAAGTAAAGGGGGGAAAAAAACCAACATGGTCATGCTGTGCTTTTAAAGGCGGTATGGGTCACTTTTGTCTCTTTAACACCTCATTCCGAGGGTCCGTAGGCATCTGGGAGACGCGAACGGCGCCTAACGCGGCTTGAGCTGCTCTCTTCCCCCGCCGCTCCGCCTCTTTTTAATAAATCTACCTCAAATTACATTTATTAACGAGGCGACCGGGAAGTGTGAGAGTTGTGTTAGACGCTTCATTGATTAAATAATTTGTGGGGATTTTCAGTTGTCATCTCCAGAGTCACGGGGGTGGTTGTGGCTTCACTTGTTGTATTATTACCAGCGACTTTAAAACAAGGTTCCAGCCATCTTCGCAATTCATCACCGTCGAAAGCGGGGCTCCGGCTGCCAGCCAGCTGCTAATGGGGGTGGAGGCTAGGGGTTAGGGCTCTTTTTGCAGCCCAGCCTGATTAGATGGAGCTTCTGCTGCTCCTTACCTGGTTAAGAGAGCCTCGCTGAATTCGAGGGGGCCTTACCTCTGAGTAGGCGCGTGAGCATGTTCAGAGAGAGAGAGAGAGAGAGACCAGGTTCACGTCAGTTTGTTTTGCCTTGCTGTACTCATACGTCTTAATTGGCTGGGTCCCCACGACACAACCGAAGCCACGAAGCCAGCACACGTGATGATCTCTGTGGCGTCCGAATTCAGCCACGCGTCTCCTGCGATTCGGGAGATGTAATGATCACAGCTGGGAATCTAGACTTTCCCGGGGTGGCAAAATATGCTCCTCTGGAACATTTTGTCAAGGCAACCCTAATGCGAATGGGGGTTGGTCTCCGGCATAAAGGGGACAGAATGGTGGCCAAGCCTGAGGATTTCCCCACCGTCACTTAAGAAATTGCCCTAAAACTTATCCGGGTTTAGGATGCCCAGCCTCTTTTGCCCTGCAGTGTTCAATGGGGCTGACTCGCAAGTTAGGAGGCATTTGCTGTTGGAGCTTTTCCAAGGCACAGGTCCACTTATTTTGAGTTCCAGACTTCACACGTAACTTTCTGATTAAAGTCACTAAGATTTTAAAGCGCTGGATTTGGCTGGCCCATAGCTTTTTAGTGTCCTTTGGTGGCTTAGTTAAATTTCCCACGAAGCTAATACACTGAAAAGACCGTCCCTGGCCTTTTCCCTGCATTTCAACAATTCTGCTTCACACAGTGGTTGGGGTGATGACATCTCCCACAGGTGTTAAAGTCAGATCCTTGGCCTAAAAAAAAGTAAAAGGGGAGCTATCAATTATCATCCTTAACAACAGGTCTAAATCCTATGCACTCTTAATAGAAAATAAACCCTGCAGGAATCGAATTCACGCCCTTAATTTAATCTTCAGGAGTCGGGCCTATTAGCAGCATCAGGTTGGAGGAGAGCCTCGTTCTCGAAACTTCCATCCTCCGGCTGCCTGGAGAAAGGGAAAGCTGTTATAATAAGCGGGACGCCCTATAGCTCCCTTCCCTGGGCTACGGAGACGAATGCCGAGTCCCGTAACTTCTTAGCAGAAGAGTGGCGCCTCCGGCCGGCCTCAGCTTCAATCCACCCGCGTGGGATGTCAGAAAGAGATTTTCCCCTTTGTCTTTGCAGCCTTCAGCTGAAACCTGCACCGTTTCTTCCTTCCCCTTTCTTTGCCTTCAGTAATCCGCCACCCACCCACCCACCTTAGTCGTGTGCTTCCAGTAATATGGAATATGCAATTAAAGCTATAAATTTCATATGCTTTTCGTGCGTCGATAAAAATAGCCATATGCAATGTGTCTATGTAGGCCCGGGCGCGCGCACGCGGATGCGCACACGCGCACACACACACACACACCAAGACGTGCACTAATTTCTTGCATAAACGGTTCTAGTCCTGGCTCTGCTAACGTAAGAGAAAATAGACTGTTTTCCTTTTCTGAGTTGCTTGCATTATTAGATTTCTCACTCTCACAGATTATCCAAAAACTACCCATTGATTGATCGCCCGTAGAGCTGCATTTGGTGTAAAGAAAAACTTCACAGCTTTATTGGCTCCCAAGAGACAAAACAAACAGAACAAGATATTCGTATTAATACAAACAATGCAACCACCGAGAGAACCGTCCTGCGGAAAACAGCGCAGCCAAGGCCGTCCAGCGCACCGCAGCCCCAGCAGAAGGGAGACCCGGGAGGGCGGCTCCGGTTTAGCGGCTGGCGCTCTGAGAGAAAAGGCCCTCTGGGATTGGCAGTAGCGTTCACAGCCTCCCTCGGAGGGATCCCGGTTCGAAGGGGGAAAGCTGCCGCCGGAGGAATGGGCAGGGCTCCTCCTGCTCGGGGGCGCTTCGGTGCTATGACGGGCACGGCTCTAACAGGTGTCCCAGCAGCTCCGGGTACCTGCTGAAGCTCTCCACCCACCCGCCCCCGGTGCAATTTGGTCCACCTTTCTCGCTTGTTGGGTTTTAAAGCGTCCGCGGCCGCCGTTTTCCCTTCCTGGAGGCCTCCAAGCCTTGTGGTATACCTCCTATCTCCCGAACCTGTACAGTCTCGGTCGGTTGGGATTATGGGAGTGGTAGTGCAACGCGTATCGGGGAGGGGAGGCGGTGAAACTCGTAATCGGAGTCACTCCGCGGCCCGCTCTGAAGTGTTTATCTGAGCGTCCTCTTGCATCTTCATACTGTCTATTCAAATTAACATCCGCATAATTCGACGGGATTTACTCCCAGAAAACAGTCTAGAACTGTAATCTGGCCCCAGGTAATTTATTTTTGCACAGCATCGCAATCGGGGAAAATAAAATATAGGAATCTCAGTTCACCAAAGCGCCTTGCAGCTAGTTGCATTTCCCAACTGGGAAGAAGCCGTTCATTAATTCGCATTTATTTAGCGCCAGGCGATGCGAGTTCCGCGCCAGAAACCAGATTGTCTTTTAGTTTTGCAGCTGCAGAGCTGTGTTGAATAAAACAGATTTTTCATATTCTATATACAGTAATGATTACTTAATTGCCTGGATGCATAAAGAAGGTAACAGAAAGCATTGCTATTTGTAGTGCAAGCAACCCCGAATGTGAATTCGGCTGCAGGAAGCGCCTTATGTTTCAAGGGAGACCGTGGCATATGGTCAGAAATGTTAAGATGGCGACCAGGATGGCCTAGAGTAGATGAAGCTCCGCCTGTTCCAATTTACCTCAAAAAACAGGCGGGAGTTGTCGCCATCTTGCCTTTTCTGTTTAACTACAGTTAGCAGATAAACCTGGGTTCCTTGCATTTTAACTCAGTCAGAGTTTAGAAACATGCCTGCCTGCAATTCTATAGGTACAGTTTGGAGGAGGGTCCCTTCCAGTGGGCGCTGTCAGATGGAACAGGCTCACGCTATTAACTTTTTGAAATACTGGAGGGAATCTGACAGCACGATTTTAGGTAACTTATTTTGGTGCCTCCTAATCATTGCTGACTCCTGGTAACTGCCAGGACAAATCCCTGCAGTTTTCTTTGCAAGAGTTCTTAAGGGGTTTGTTATTACCTTCTGCCTAGGGCTGTGAGAGAGGGACTGGGCCAAAGTCATCCAGCTAGCTTTGTGCTTAAGGCAGGACTCTAGAGCTCACTGTCTCTGGCCTCACGCCTTCACCACTGCACCACAATTAGTATAATTATCCTCCTGAATTTGGTAGGTCAATTTCCTGACTGGCTGATCTGGAAAAATATACAGGGTCCCACCGGATCATAATTGCGAGAGGTAAGCAGGAAATGCTAAGGTTGCAGGCTAGGCAAGAAGAAAGGAATAGCAACTACTTCCATATAAGTTGCCATAAAGTTCACCAGGGGTCAGGACGGACTCAAAGGAGATTTTCCTCCCTTCTAAAGCTGCCAAAGCAGGTTTGCTGGAAGAAAATTATCAATTCATTTATTTATAAACAAGTGTATTTTCCCAGGTCATGTAATAAAATTAAAGCTTGTATTTTAAGTATCTGAGGACACTAGCAGAAAGGGAGCATATACACACTTTTAAATCAAGTCTATAAATATAAGTGCGCAGGATAGTATTTTCTAGAAAATGAAATCTCCTGGGTTTTACTCTGAGGAAAGTACATAGCATACTGGATCTCCAAAAATGAAAAAGAGAGAGGAAGGAGAACCCCAGTTAGAGCAGGAGAATAGGCAACTTGATGCTCTCTGCACATTCTGGATTTCAGTCTCTTTCTCCCCCAGGGCCAGTGATTGGAGATGGTGGATGTTGAAGACCAAAAAAAAGCACTATTTGTGCCAAAGGTTCACCCACTCTCTCTTTTTAATTGGAGATGTTTTGGTAGTTGAATCTAGCAAACTTCTGCCTTCAAACATATATTCTCGAAAGGTGAGCAGCATGTCTTGATGTCAGTGTCCACATATTTTGATTGCAGTCAGTCATTATTTATTTATTTTATAAATAAATAATGACTGACTGCAATCAAAATAGATGGAGAAATCTTCTACGAAGATACTTTGAAAGCTAAAAGATGAACCCCAACAATTGGGAATCTGGAACTGCGGTCAATTTCCAAAGGGGGTAATTGGAATTCTCCTTTTTAGCATATTTTTGCTGGATTAGGCAGGCTGATGCCTTCTAGATGCTTTGCATGACCACTGAGAAAAGATGGCTAAGGTTTATGGGAATTGTATTTGGTTATAGCACCAACACATTATCACTCTACTGCTGTCCCCCTATATTTTTTAAGATATTCAATCTTGTTTTGTTCACTTTTCATCTCTTTGGATTTGTCAAACAAAACCCACTTCATCTGTTTGTATACATCTGCTGCTGGCAAATTAATATTGAATTAATTTGATTTTTCATTCCCAAAATATTTTAGTGTGGCCCTGTGTTCTTTGCTATTTAAAGGCAGGTGCAGCTCTTGATTTAACAAAGTTGCACAGCCATTGACACAAGAAAGTTCCACACTCCAGTTGCTGTAGGAAGCTACTGTTGAAATATATCATGTATATATTATGAGGCTTGCAGCTACAAATCTAATTCCTGACCTCCCAGATAACGTAGATAAGGGGTGTCAAACTTGCAATGTCACGTGGCCGTGTCCTGACATTTTTGCCATTGCTGGCAATGGGGTGGGCGCGGTTTCACTATGAAGCATCTGGCCTGCGGGCCGGCAGTTTTACACCCCTGTCATAGATGGTCATGATATCAGAACGAGTATTGCCGAATATTTTGTAAGGGGGCAGGGGGCGTAAGGGGGAGGTAGTTTTAAGTACAGTATGGTAGTCAGGATCTATTAAATATCCTGTGCTCATGCTCTCTGCACAACTGAACCATCTCTTATTTAATGTGTTGTGTAAATCTAAAAGCCTATTTAATATCGCAGTAAGTAGAAATAGCTCATCTGGCCATATTTCCTGTCTGATCTACCATACCAGGACAATCTTGAAAATCTGAAAGTAGCTCTCTCCCTCTATTCCCTTTATAGCCTAAGAAACTAGTGAGGATCCTATTTTGCCCAGTGTCAGGCAAAGCAAACAGTTGTGTAGGAGGCTTTAAACTGGCCAGCCAAAATCTACTACTAAAGTGAAGTTCTAGAAGAGTTTCATTTCACATGACAAAATTGAGCACAGGAACAAGACAAGGTAGTTTTACTGCATCAGTAAGGTCCCTCCCAGGCAAAGATTTCAGAATAGACTGGGGTTTCAAGATGTGCTGTTCAAGCTCTTTTGAAGAAGCCCAAAGATATGGACAACGTTCAGGACTGTAGATGCAGTAGTCGGTCAAGGAAACTTAATGCAACTGATGAAACACATCATGCTTACTTTCCTTTGTCATCAGAAGATGTCCAGCAGTGCCATCACCACAGTGGGACACCCAGTTACACCCATCTGCTATCTGGAGAAGTCTGGCCAGAAGTGGTCTTCATGGAAGAATTGTGGCCAAAAGCCATACCACCAATGTGGAAACAAGGCTAAGTAACTCAACTGTACATGAAAACATAGGAACTGGGCTGCAGAAAAATAGCAACAGGTGTTCTGGACTGATGAGTCAAAATTTGAAATATTTGGCTGTAGCAGGATGTGGTTTGTTCATGGAAGGGCTAGAGAACGATACAATGAGTATCAGCAGGCAACAGTGAAACGTGGAGGTCCCTTGCAAATTTGAGGCTGCATTTCTGCAAATGGAGTTGGAGATTTGGTCAGGATCAATAGTGTCCACAATACGAAGAAATACAAGCAGATATGTATCCATCATGCCATACCATCAGGGAGATGTGTGATACAATGACTCCAAACATATAGCCAATGTCATTAAGAAGTATCTTCAGTGTAAAGAAGAACTGTCAGTCCTGGAAGTGATAGTTTGACCCCCCCCCCAGAGCCCTGATCTCAACATCTTCCGAGTCTGTTTGGGATTACATGAAGAGACAGAAGGCTTTAACGCTGCCTACATTCACAGAAAATCTGTGGTTCTCCAGTCCAAGATGTTTGGAACAACCTTGAAGGAACTTTGCTGAGTTCCTTCAAAAACTCTGTAGAGTATTTTATTTATTTATTTATTATTGGGACTTATATGCCGAAAGACTCAGGGCGGCTAACAATAACATACAATAAATACAGAAGTTAAGATAAAATTAAAATTAAAGGCCTCTGTACAATAAATTAAAATTAAAATAAATTAAAAATTAAAGTTAAAAAATTAAAAACATAATTAAAATCCCTGTCAGTCCAGGTCAGCCAGGTGGAAAAGGAGTGTTTTGAGGCCTCGGCGAAAGGACTGGAGATCTGGGGCCATCCGAAGCTCAGGGGGGAGCTGGTTCCACAGGGCTGGCGCTCCCACAGAGAAGGCTCTTCCCCTGGGGGTCGCCAGCCGACATTGTCTAGCCGACGGTACCCTGAGGAGGCCTTCTCTGTGTGAGCGTACTGGGCGATGGGAATTCGTTCCCGGCAGCAGATGGTCCTGCAAGTATCCCGGGCCTAAGCCATGTAGGGCTTTAAAGGTAAGTACCAACACCTTAAATCTCACCCGGAGGGCAACCAGTAACCAATGCAGCTCAAGCAAGAGGGGTGTAATATGGGAGTATCGGGGTGCTCCCATCACTGCGTGTGCAGCCGCACTCTGCACCAGCTGAAGCCTCCGGGTAGTCTTTAAGGGCAGCCCCATGTAGAGAGCATTGCAGTAATCTATACGGGAGGTAACGGGTGCGTGGGTGACTGTGCGTAGGGCATCTCGGTCCAAAAAGGGGCGCAACTGGCGTACCAGGCGAATCTGGGCAAATGCCCCCCTAGCCACGACTCCAATATGATCTTCAAAACTGAGTCGTGAATCCAGGAGGACGCCTAGATTGTGTGCTCTATCAACGGGAGGTAACATCTCTCCTCCTATAACCAAAGATGGAACCTCTTGGTCATGGCCGGGTTGAGACGCCTGTTCTTTCCCATCCAAATCTGTACCGCTTCCAGGCAACGGGACATCACATCGAGGGCATCACTGGGTTGGTTCGGGGTGGAGATGAAAAGCTGGGTATCATCAGCATATTGATGATACCTCACCCCGAAGCCACGGATGATCTCTCCCAGCGGCTTCATATAGATGTTGAACAGGAGGGGCGAGAGTACCGACCCCTGAGGCACTCCACAAATAAGGGGCCTAGGAGTATTCGTAAAAGAATTGGTGCTGTTCTGAAGATAAAGGGCAGTCACACCAAATTTGACTTGGTTTCAATTTCTCTTCTATTCATTTACTTACCTTTTTGTTAACAATAAATTAACACTTCTATTTCTGAAAGATTCTTAATTTACAGCATTTTTGCACAACTGCCTAAAATTTTTGCACAGTACTGTATGTGAACTGATACCAAGGTCTAGCAGTAAAGAACTTACTTTCTAAACCAGGGGTAGGCAACCTTGGCTCTTTTATGACTCGTGGACTTCAACTTCCAGAATTCCTGAGCCAGCTGGCTCAGGAAATCTGGGAGTTGAAGTCCACGAGTCATAAAAGAGCCAAGGTTGCCTACCCCTGTTCTAAACACTGATTAGTTTCAGCCTTTTAAGCCACAACCAGTTTCCCATTTGGCCAATTGCAAAGGGACATTTGAAATACAGGTAGTCCTCGACTTATGACCACAATTGAGCACAACATTTCTGTTGCTAAGTGAAACCTTTTAAGTGAGTTTTGCCCCACTTTGCAACCTTTCTTGCTACAGTGGTTAAGTGAATCACTGCAATTGTTAAGTTAGTAATATGGTTAAATAAATTACATTTTTTGCTTGTCAGATCACAAAAGGTGATCACATGAACCTGGAACACTCCCAATTGTCATAAATACAGTATGAGTCAGTTGCCAAGCATCTGAATTTTGATACATAACCAGCGCTAGCTGCAAAAGTTATAAGGGTGAAAAATGGTCATAAGTCACTATTTTCAGTGTCATTGTAACTCAAAATGGTAAGTTGAGGATTATCTGTATTGAAGCCCTACTAATACTGTCCTAGTCTAAAAGTTGGTAGGGTATCAGAAGTGAAGAAAATGATCATTTTATATTCCTCCCCACCCAGTAATGAATATTG
Source organism: Vipera ursinii (assembly GCF_947247035.1). Taxonomy (NCBI): domain Eukaryota; kingdom Metazoa; phylum Chordata; class Lepidosauria; order Squamata; family Viperidae; genus Vipera; species Vipera ursinii. The sequence continues at coordinate 150,548,212 of NC_139512.1, read as the reverse complement.
AAATAGTTCTGATTGTTACCAGCAGGAAGGATCTTGCATTGAATTAGAGGTTGTCCAGGCTGCGTAAATCAAATATTTAGATTCTCAGTCTGTTTAATAGTGATATTGTCCCTGCCGCTAGTTTTGCCCCTCCTGTTTACTTATTTCAGCTGTCTCAAGCTTTCCCACCAAACGGGCTAGAATAATTGATCAACGGTTAATAGTTGTATCTGCAGATTGATGTATTCATGCTGTAATCATAAGGATATACCAATCCATTACATCTGTGGCAGGCAAACACTATTTGGACACTAGTGGCAGATAAAAAAACGTGCCAACAAGCAAACCACTTTATGGGTTTGTAACTTGTGTAAGCTCAATCCTAGAATAAAGAACATTACGAACATTAGGTCCCATAACTGCTCCCTTCCATGTAGTCATCACATTAAACCATAGAGGTGATGGTTGGGTCAGTTGTATAGGCCAAGTCCATTGTGGTTTTGTTATTTCATTTCAGTACTCCTTGGTTACTCAGAAAATGGCGAGCTGTAACCAGAGCCCCGATTTGTATTTCCGGTTGCAAAGAGACGAGAGGTCAAATCTGGGCGGCCCTTAATTGCAGAATGACCTGGAAGAGTCCCACAGCAGCTGGGGATTCAGGCGCGGGATGTTGAAGTGAAGCCAATGGAAAGCAACCTAGCGGTTCCTCCTCCCAGCGCCGGTTATGAGCGCTCCCTCCGGAGAACAAGCGACTCGACTCGACGGCTAATTTCCGCGTGCCAAGAATGGCGCGACCACGTGGTTTCAAGCGGCCTCCCTCGGAAAACGCCTCGCTGCTGCGCGCATGCTCGCCTTTTAATTTGGAGCATTGCAGGAGGTTATAATTCGGAAGCGCGAATGAACCCTCCTGGGCAAAGCAGCTGCAGCTTTCTGGTGTGCCCTCCCCAGGACTTCGCCATTAAGGGCAGAAATACTACTGTTAAAAAAACCAACAAACTACTACTGTTTCAAGATCATAACAAGTTACCTCTTCAGCTCCTGCGATTCCTGCTTACAAGAGGCCTCCCAGGTCGTCCCTCCCTCCCTCGGTTGCTTAATTTTAATAACATCCAAAAGGGCTACGTGCCTTTTAAAATATTCAATGTAGTGAAGGGCAATTAGTTTTCTCACGGATGTGTTTCCAAACGCTAGGAAGTTCTTGGCGAAAACGCAACTCGTACTTGCAGGATGTTTGTACCAATTTAGGAGAGTTCTTTGCGATTCAGGAATGTGTCGCATGGTACTGTAGTATTTGCCCGTGGAGATGCTTCGAGTTTAAGATCACGGGGTCCCTAAGACAAAGGTATAGGTTAAGTGATCTTTTCAAAATCAAAAGGGTGCATGTGAGACTAACCTTCCTCGAGTCCTGATTTGGGCGCAGTTTATATTAGCGAGATGAAAAGTCAAGCTCACTATTTATTCACTTAAGCAATCAGGACCCATCATCTCCTCTGAAGTCGGCATTATAACAGAAAATGAGACCATTGACTCCGGTTTGTGTAGATCTTTCTTGTCCCCATCGATTTGAAGACTTTGGGATGGCCTCTCCATAGGACTAGGAGTGTTTTCTCCTTCAGTCCAGCAATTGTTTTTAACCTTAATTAGCAGTTACTGTTTTTAGTGTAGCTGACTCCACCAGTGGCACCTGAGGCCCTTTATCAATTAAGAGACAACTAAAAGGCTCCTCTTGACTCAAAGGTTAAGTATTTGACACTCCCCAAAAGCTGTTCCTTGCTATCAAGTTAAACTAGCCAGAATCCTAATCCACAAAATGTTGGAGAGAGTTTCTCTTCTCCATTCAATCTCATTAAACTAGTAATTGTACCTTGTAGACAAATGAGTTTTTTTCCTATGTGTGAAATGGGAATAATGTTCCACTCAGTGCAAACATAGGCTTGCCTTTTATAATAATAATAATAATAATAATAATAATAATAATAATAATAATAATAATAATAATAATAATAAAGTTGGAAGGGACCTTGGAGGTCATCTAGTCCAACCCCCTGCTCAGGCAGGAAACCTTATACCATTTCAGGCAAATGGCTGTCCAGTCTCTTCTTAAAAACCTCCAGTGTTGGAGCATTCACCGCTTCTGGAGACAGGTTGTTCCACTGGTTAATTGTTCTGTCAGGAAGTTTCTCCTTAGTTCTAGGTTGCTTCTCTCCTTGACTAGTTTCCATCCTTTGCTTCTTGTCATGCTTTCAGGTGCTTTGGAGAATAGCTTGACTCCCTCTTCTTTGTGGTAGCCCCTTTTATGCTGGTATGGATTTTTGGAACACCCAAACTTAAAAAAGAAAACTCCAAACTTTACTGCATGGACTTTACTGTGATTTAATAAAGAGGCATTGTCTCATTTGTGCAATATTTAAAAATATATCAGTTGGGCTCCTATTTGTCAGACTGTTAATAGTACTTTTGCCAGGAAGAGAAGTTTATACCTTTAGTTGCAGCAAAATTTATTATGAGCATGGTAAATTTACTCACAAGCAAAAAACAGTTTGGGGCTGTGTCAATCAGGAGTGAAAGAAACACATTTTTTTTTGGAAAATCCTATCTGCTGGTTGGCAAATGGAAGGTTTTATTTTATCCCAAGTCCTGCTCTCTTGTCTGCATTGAGTGGGTTTTCTGCCTTGGGAGGCTGCCTGATGCTTTAGAAAGCATGAACGGGTGGGGGAAAAAGCCCTTTGGGGGATAAATAAAATACACTTTTAAAAGTTATGGGTACCACCAAGACTAATAGAACTTTTAAGTCCTTAAATTTCAAGAAGAATCAAGTCTGAAAATCTACATACAAGGACTTGAGAAAAAGCCATATGAAAGGGGGGGGAGTATTTGTAAGCAAATTCTTCCTAAAATCAAGTTTGCAAACAAATCCAAGTGCAGTTTACATCTACCTAAATACAACTGTTTCTTCAGCAAAAACTACGCATTGTGAAACTGCTATGGCACGCTTTAGTTTCTCTTACTGTAGTCTTGCATTGGAATTTTATATAGCTTGATGCAGAAGCAAATCCCACTGAGTTTATTCCCAGATTTCAGGAGTCTTTTGTGCTTACAAAAATGGGATTTAAAGCAGTGTGCAAAGATGCCAGACCAGCAGGCTCACAGTGCTGGATAATTTTTTGCTTGACCAAGCTGAGCCCTATAAACATTTTACATTTGGTTATCAATATCTGCCTGCCTTCTTGGCCTCCATCTCCCTCATTATCTTTAGCCCACTATAGAGGAAAATCATCTCGGTCCTTCACTTTTAGCACCTTGGGACTGCAGTAAAATCGGAAGGGAACAATAGAGCTGGTAAACGTATTTGGGAGGGGGAAAAAACCCACCTTCCCCATTTTTCAATTGGTCCAATTGAAAAATGGAAGGTAAGGCTGCTCTTTCTTATTCCGCCTTTTTCCCCGCTTCAAAGAGAAGAAAGTGACCTTGGCTTAATGAGGACACAAAGAGCCCAGTAGGACTTTTCAGGATCTAAAACCATTTCTCAGCATCAGGTTTGGTGGACTGTATATAGTCCACTTCAGCCGCTCTCCTGAGTGACATCACTTTCGGACACGTATAGAAAGTGTTTAATAGAATTCCCTGCCCGGACCCCGTCTGGAAACACGTTCGGAGGCGTCTCAAATCGCTTCCTTTTGAGGTTAATTGCACCGCAGTTTAAACGCGCGCTGTTTCTCCGCGCGCTTCGCCAGGCCTAACCACTGCACGCACGTCCACTTCCCCACAAGGGAACGAAGTGACGTCCCTGCCAGGCGGCTGCGAATCTGTCTCTGCTCAGTTATTTCTCTCTCTCTCTCTCTCTCTCTGTTCCCCGGAGCATAATCTGGTGGGATCTCAGAAAAGCCGCGGACAGATGATCCCGAGGCACCCAACAACAGCGATATCCGGGGCCATCTGGTCGGGGAGCCACACCAGAGTCAAATGCGTCAAGTCCCCCTCCTGCCCGCCATAAAGAACGAAGAGCGGCCCGACTCGGGAACGAGCTCGACGACCTGGCGTTTCGGCAGAGCGTCCAAGAGGGAGACGAGCCGCTTCCGAACCGCTTCTGTAGCTCACCCCACCCCACCCCACCCCGCTCTTCGCAGCCTCCAAGATCCCTCGCCGCCGCCTTCTTGCAAAAAAGGCCCGGGCGCCTCTCTGAAAGTATTCTTCCACAAGGAAAAGGTTGACAATCGCCAAGAAAAAATAATCCACCGACTAAAGCAAATGGATCCCTTCGGTTTTCAACCCTTGCGGGGCCCGGGTTAGAATTGACAGAACGAGAACTCAAACCGAGGAAGGTGTGCGATTTTTGCAAGGGAGGGAAATGCCCACGGTCTTCCCAGCCTCCCAGGGCTCTCGTTTTGAAGGGGCTTCGCCGGTTGCATAAACGCTGGGCAGTCCGGGCCGAGCCTAGCCTCTTCTCTTCCCCCAAGGGCGTTGGCTTGGCGGGCTTCCCTTTTGAATTATCCCGGGGAACGGGCGGCTCTCGAGCGCTTCGCTCCCTGACTATTAATGGGGATCCTCCTCCAGCACGCCTCAATATGTTGCTCTCTTCACATTAAAAACAGCCGTGCCGTTTGTGTAAATCTGTAATAAATAATATTTTAATGTTAAAAAGAGAAGTGTATAGTAATCAAAATCTTTAGGGGCAGGATGGAATGGAAACTGAGAAGGATTTGACAGTAAACAATCCAACGCTCATTCCTCTGCCTCACAAGACAAGTAAAAGGCACCGGGTGCTTCCAGTTGCCATGGAAGAAGGATATGGCTTTTTAAGAATAAGAAATGCTAAAACATCAGGAAGAGGTGGCGTGCAGGGATAGAGGCCAAACCTTGAAGGTGAGGCCAGGGGTTGAAAGAGGAACTCGGGCTGCTTTGGAGAAGTGGGGTGCTAGTGCAACGTCAAACGGGTAACTGTACCATTCCCACGAGGTTTGATTCTCAGCTAAATTGCCACTATGTCATGTTTTCATTCTTCTGCAGATTTATCTGGGGCCTCTGTCCTATCAGGCTACAATTTGGAGCCCTGGGTTTAGAGAGCTATTCTGAATTGAGGAATTTATCAGTGGAGAACATTTTGGTGCTTGATCTGGAGGAACTGCAAACCCCACCGCAACCTAATCCAAGGTACAGGAGCCAAAACCTATCAAATTATTTTGGTTGGAAATTTTACAAGCCTTTTCTTTCTTTGGCAGTTAAAACTAAATAATGACAGATCATATAACTGTTTGCTGCCCTTTTCTGATACTTGGAACCAGGCATTTGAGCCTGTGGAGTGGCATCCTCACGCTACAGCTGTTTTCATACTGTATAATAACTTAGTTGAAACATAGTTGACTAAATTAGTCCAACTGCCTGGATTTGGAGGAACATTGAGCCATAAATGATAAGCAGAATTCACATATATGATGTATTATAAGTTTTTCCCCTGACTTCCATCAATGCATCAATACACACTTTCCTAGATTTAAAATGTATGTGACCAGTTGGTGGCTCAGTTTGTAGTAAGAACACAGCCACTGAACCATAAAGTAGTCAACCATACTTTATCCTAGTGTACTATATGGTGTGAGCTCATTGCCCTGTGTTTGGAAACAGCTCTGTTTTAAGGTAGTGCTTTTTCTAATAAGACCTGTAAGCTTGGATAGCACCTGAAAATGCCATTGCTGATTTAAACCTATTTCTCTGAAACTTGATTTTCCTGACTTAAAGTCATAAAGCATTTTCATTCCATTTTTTCTAGAATACGAAGTGGTCTGCCATTTCCTTCTATCATTTATTTTTCCAATTTGTATCAGTGTACTCCTAGCAAATGCAACAGTCTTGACTTCTCAGTTTGGTCAAGAATCATGGCATCTCTTATTGGTTATTAACCAGATGTAACCCTACTTAGCTGTTGTTCAAGTTACTCTTATTGCTGTGTACGTAGCCTGGATTTAGTTCTGACTGGATTTTTTTTTACTGCCAGATCTTTTCAAGAATCTACCTTAGTTAAAGATAACATGTACTATATATCATGTATATATTTATGTTTTATGTATGTATATTAAGAGCTGAGATGATACTGATGGTGATTTTTGAAAAGCTTCTGGGAATGCTGCACTCTCAGTATGCAGAACACTCTATGCACTTCTGATAAGTGATATGGGCAATTCTGTGTGGTCTGAAGCTCCAAACTATACTGAAAGTAGCCATTGACCTTGTCGTTCTTGATGGAGAAAAAACGTATGTACCACTGCCACAGACATAATCCTTTTGTTGAATTTGTGCAACACACTCAACCACAAACTGATCAAGGTCAATTTTGTTCAGAATGTTGTGTCAAATCCTATCTACGGCCTACAGATTGCATAATGCAGCCCTTTCCTTATAGTTTTCCATCTGCAGCAGAATATGTTAGCCCTTCCAGTGTTTTCATTTGATGGTATAATGCTGATCTGTATCAGAATATGGAGTTTTATTCCATTCTAGTTATTCCTGCTTAACAGGGTCCTTCTGTATACATATCATTCCATAGAGCTTCACTAGCTTTTTTAGGAAAGGGAGGTCATGGGGAAAGATGTGGTCACCTTCTCCCCTATGTCACAGGGAGAATGCTTTACTCATGCCAGTTAGAACAGGGCTCTTCAAACTTGGCCCTTTTATGACTTGTGGACTTCAACTCCCAGAATTCCCCAGCCAGCATGCCTGGCTGAGGAATTCTGGGAGTTGAAGTCCACAAGTCATAAAAGGGCCAAGTTTGAAGAGGTCTTGAGTTAGAATTTCTGATAGCATGACAATTATGGATTTGAATAACTAGGTAGTACATGTACTCCTCATCTTATGACCACAGTTGAGCCCATAATTTTCATTACTAAGCAAGACTGTTGTTAAGCAAGTTTTGTCCCATTTTATGATCTTTCTTGCCACAGTTGCTTTAAGTGAATCACTGCAGTTGTTCAGTTAGTAAAACAGTTAAGTGAATATGGCTTCCCCATTGATTTTGCTTGTCAGAAGATTGCAAAATGAGCCCCGGACACTTGCAACTGTTATAAATACATGCCAGTTGCCAAGCGTCCAAAGTTTGATCACATGACCAAAGGGATGCTGCAATGATCATGTGAAAAATGGTCAATACTCACATTTTTGGTGCTGTGGTAACTTCAAATGGTCACTAAATGAATGGTTGTAAGGACTACAACTATCAACACAAAATAGAAGGTACAATCTGGCAAATTCTATTGTATTGTAGCAGCTTGTTTTATTGGCACAAGGATAAGGGGATTTTTAAGTGACTGTTTAAAGGCCCTTTGTTGTCAAACTCAGAACAGTAGAAAGAGTTTCTAAAGCTGAAATAAGATAGAGTGGGGACAGCATGTACAAATGCTAATAACCTTACAAGTGATAATGCTAATGGAGAAAAGTTAAAACCAATGAAGTATCCCATCATCTTAATTTATAGTTAGATTCACCTAACAGTATAGGCCAAAATATGGTTATTTTAGGGCTCAGTCTTAATACTCAATCTATAGGGTTAAATAACCTGTAATCAATAATTTGAAAAACATCATCAAGAAGTGGCTCCTGAAGAAAATTTGTTCCCAAACATTCAGAATAAAAGAAAGTGTGATGCTATCTGCTAAATTGGATTTCATTTTCAGAAAGGCATTTTTGCCATGGTCTGGAGCAAAAGTTCATCCTTATACTACTAGTTTAGGCAATTTATTCAGAAATAAATCCAATCGCATAGGATTTTTTTCCTGTTAATTTTAATGAACAAAAACTAGTCTTATATTTGGTCTGGGAAAGACTTGTGCTTTCTTGGATTTTGAACGGATTTAAGTTGGCCAGTTGTGTTTTTATTTTACCCCAAGCTGGATTACTTAAAGACATTTTGAGGTGTGTGAGGGACCTGCCGAATGCAAACCCGGACAGAAAGAAACAATTCATTAGTAAAATCAATTCCATGAATGTTTTATTTGGAAGTTTTAGAAATATACAGGTTGCTCTTCAAAGCCAAGGTTTTCTGCGAAACAGAGGACTCTTAAATACAGGACTCGATCCCAAATGAATTTCAAAGGCAGACAAACATCTTACATAGTTCGTCCAAAACCGCTTGGATCAAAAGGCGCACGTTGCCTCTGGGGCCAACTTCCCACTCAAAAAGCCCCAGCTGTTGATTTAGCCGGGACCACGTCGCAATCGCCCCCATCAGAAAAAGGTCCGGCAAGCAGGAATTCTCGACTTGGGCGCACGGAAGGACGTCAACCAGGCTTGCTTTTCTTTCCCTAGTAGTTAAATAACGTGCTCAGTAAATAACGGGGCGCCAGCCGGTTGAAAGTCGGCCTAATTGGTCTGTGGAAGATCACCCGGCCATTAAACGCTCGCTCTTCCCCCTCCCTGGGCCTCCTCGTCCCCCTCACCACCACCTTCCCCTCGCGTAATTAGGGACGCCGGTGGCGACGGCTGGGTTAAAGGCAACGGGGGATCCCCAAATGGCTTTGGAGAAGCGAGGACCGTGCCCCGCGACTCGTGGAAGCGAGCGCGGGCATATGTGCCGGATGCGTCTGAGCGCGGAAGCGTCGGCGACGAGCTTTTAACTCTCCGGGCGCAGGAGTAGTAGGGAAGGCGGGATCGCGTCGAGCCGAGCGAAAGGAAGGAAGGAAGGAGGAAGGAAGGAAGGAGGCCCGGCTGATTAGCATGCAGCAGCGCTCTCGAGCCCGGCTCCATTGTTTTAACACCTCCCCTCTCCTCCGCGCCAATCTGTCACCGTTCAGCAGGCGAACGCTGCTGCCTCGAACGCTGCTGCCTCAAATGAGACGGATAATTAGCTGCCCCGCACGAATGGCGCACTCTTCTCACCCCTGATTGCTATCACCTTCTTGCTCCTGGCAGTTTTGACACCTCGTAATCAGCCTGCTGCTTTTTCCTCTTTTCTTTCTCCCATTTCTGATCTCCTCCCCACCCCCCCCAGCCCCCACCCCACGCTCCCTCTTTTCCTTCAGGTTTTTTTCCCCTCCTTTTTTAATAAATGCAACGCCAGTTGCCATTTGGATTGAGTCTTCTCTGTTGAGTTAACCTTGCGCGAATTGCAAAGGGAAGAAAGATTGGGGAAGGGGAGGGAGGGGAGGGGGGGAGAAAAACGCGAGTCTACCCGAGCTTCCGAAGAAATAGGTGGGTGAAGGACGCCTGAGCGCCGCCGCGGGCGAAAAGGAAGCGCTTCTTTTTCGATCGCCGGCTTTCCCCTCGCGAGCATTCCCGGGCCGATGTGGGAGTGGGAGTTCTAGCACGCCCCCGTTAGCTCACCGGCAGATCACGGCGAAGCAAGGCCCCGCGGCCCGGCCGACCTGCAGTGGTTGGCTTGGCTCAGATCTGGCGCTTCTCGGCGGGCTGGAAGGCGTAAGGGAAAGCAACTCTAGCTGAGCGTGGCGATAAACAAAGTACGGAGGGAACCTCCAGAAAAGGACAGAGCTGAGACCTCTAAATTAATGTACGAAATTTCCCCTTCGAAAATCGCACCCCCTCGACGAACTAGTGGAATCTGTCACAGGAGCGTTTCCCGCTCGCCTCTAACGAGCAGTGACAGCCTAATTACGGGCAACGGCGTTGCAAAGGAGCAGCTGGCGAGGTAGCCCGGAGAGCCAGGGAAGAAAGGTGCGCGGCGGCGCGTAGGCGAGAGCACGGAGGAAAGGAATCCGAGGCAAAAAAAAAAGCGGCACGTGGCGCCCGGGACGAGGTTTCCTCGCCCCTCGGTGCCTTCCTCCGGTTGCTGCGTTTTGTTGGAAAATTGCTCCCGCTCGCCTTCTGGCTCCCGGCCTACCTAGACCAGGGGTAGGCAACCTCGGCTCTTTTATGACTCATGGACTTCAACTCCCAGAATTCCTGAGCCAGCTTGGCTGGCTCAGGAATTCTGGGAGTTGAAGTCCATGAGTCATAAAAGAGCCGAGGTTGCCTACCCCTGACCTAGACGGTCCTCGGGAGGTTGCAAGTGTGTGAAAATGCCCCCCCTTCAGTAGATTATTATGCAGTACGGGGAGGGGGGGGGAGAACGGCAATAGCACCTTTTCCGAGGTGGGGTTCTTATAGGAGGGACTTTTCATTTTCCTCAACTTGTGTTTTCTTCCATCAACCGGGCCTCTTTGTTGAATCCAGTCATTTCTGCTGAGCTAAGGCCGCGTTTACTCCATCTTACCGCCTGAGGGGCCTTAGGTGAGGGTAACAGACGGGATGGCTGCTCCCCCCCCCCAAACCTGCTGGAGGAACACTTTTTATTCTTCCTTGTTTCCTACCCACCCCTAGCTAAAGAACAGCATAATCCGGGAGGGCAGAACCATGTATGCCATATACTCCCAAATCCCAATGTGGGTTTTTGGTTACTAGTTGCTTTCTACAATGGTCAAATCGTGGTATACAGTGGCATCCTGTTAGACAGGCCTTGGCAGAATTTTGCTTTCAGACTATGGTCTCCACCTACGACAGGGGTAGGCAACCTCGGCTCTTTTATGACTCATGGACTTCAACTCCCAGAATTCCTGAGCCAGCTTGGCTGGCTCAGGAATTCTGGGAGTTGAAGTCCATGAGTCATAAAAGAGCCGAGGTTAACTACCCCTGACCTACGATGAGATATCCAGAGGTGAATAGACAATATACTCACTGACTTTGTGTCTGTGCTGCTCCAAAGGCTGAAAATCATTGATGACTGCCTTATCTATAATCTGTATTCTAGCCTAGAATTCTAGATATCTGGGACAGGATTTCTTTACCCTTTAAGGAACAAAAAGTTATCAGATAGCACTGTACTGCCTATGTACTGTACTGTACCATCACTCATCATGGTTGGTTGGAAATCATGGAGGGGGAAATACTTGTATTTAATCTGTAACTCATCCTGTAGATTGGATTCTTGTATTTTCTGTCTCATATAAAAAAGTTAGGGTTACAAACAAATAAAATCTGATGAATTGGATAAGCAGTTATTTCTAGAAAGGTGAATTATTCTTGCTGTAAAAAGTTAGCAGTACATTTGGCAACACGTAGCTCTCTACCTTAATGAGGTAGTAATGTAATTTGGTTATCTTTCTGTAATTCCCAAAACAGTATAATGAGTGCTGAGACATATTCCTTGTGTTTACTTGTGCAAACTACAGGTCCCTTTTGATAAAGGCCAATGTAGCTCAGGGTTGAAATGAGGGTCCTTTTCTCTGAGCTTTGGTTGTTTTGGTTGAAGAGGTTTCATTACCCAAACTAGGTAACATTATCAGTGCAAGTAGGGAATGGGGTTTCCTCTCAATTTATAGAGGTCCCTTTCAACAAACTAGTAGCTCCCTCTCATTTTTCAGTTGTCCAGTTTGATTGTTTTTGTTAACACAGAAGCATTCTGTACATTGAAGGATTAGAGAAGACACATTACATTAAACATGTATATTCCTGTTACATAGCCATAAGTTTAGGATCAGACACTATTTTCAAGCCATGCTGTGACTTTTCTTTCCCAAATACATCATCCACAGCAGCATAAGCAGGCAGGCCTGAAGAGGTCTCTTTGTTCCTGTCATATATACATTTGTAAAAAGTTTGAAAAACCAAAAATATTCTGGAGCACATTACAAATAAAATCTACAGAAAACTTATTTTAGCACAAAGGTAGTTTACAGCTAATCAAGGAAGTTCTAGAGGTTGTAACCAAAATTGTAAAAGATGTTTGAATAACCAAATGAGTAACAAATCATGCAAGAGGTTGCTCCCCCCCAAGTTATAAAATGGACATGTCACATTTCTACTGCACAAGACATTTTGAGAAATTAAGTGTGTCGCATATGTCGACACTTTATTAAAACCGATCACTTTTTATTCTTACATCTGGAATAAAAATTCAATAAGCTGCATTTATCCATTTTGTAAAGCTTCCTGAAAAATACGACATTGCAGTAGGTAAAATGGATTACTGTTAATAAGCTCAACATAAATGACTTAGTCTGGAAAAACTAACTGTTTTAAACTGGAGATTGTGAACTTGACCTTAAGTCTTTGTGATTTACTACTGAAGTAGTTTCCTCTTAATTCAGAAGTAGGGAATCAGATGTTGCTGATTCATATACTGGATCCTTCGCTTTTGGTCACGCTGGCCTGAAACTTTTGGAAGTTGTAGTTCAACATCTAGAGGTTTCAAACTTCATCTATCATATTACACAATTATTAGATTAGGCCTTAATTCTTTCCTTGTTTTTTTTCTTGTTTATGGTTTTAAGATTAGTCATAATACCAGTCAGTTTAGAGAAAGATGAAAATAACTTAGGCTGGAATCACTGGCCTAGTCAGTCCTCACTTTACAAGGAAATTTGTAAACTGAGGACTCACTAGACCAGTGTTTCTAAACCTTAGGAGCTTTAAGATGTGGACTTCAACTCCCAGTTCCCCAACCAATACATTTTGAAGTTGCTGAGATTAAAAAACAAATACTGGACTAGACTATTGGAAACTGAACATGAACAATGTAGCAGGAGGAATCAATTAGAGGAGAAAGGAATTTTGGTTCACCTCTCCTAAGCATGAACAATTGACTATATTTATGTGCTTATATATAAGAGGTCTTATACAGAATCTGATACAGGTAGTCTGTGACTTAACAACAATTCATTTAGTGACTGTTGAAAGTTACAATGGCACTGAAAAAAGTGACCCATTTTTCACCGTTTGTGATTGTTGCAACATCCCCATGGTCACGTGATCGAAATGCAGATGCTTGGCAACTGGTTCATATTTATGATGGTTGCAGTGTCCCAGGGTCATGTGATCACTTTTTGCAACCTGAAAAGCAAAGTCAATGGGGACGACAGATTCACTTAGCAACCATTTTTCTAAATTAACTACAGTGATTCACTTAACTATGGCAAAAAAGGTAGTAAAATGGGCAAAAATTCATTTAACAAATGTCTCGCTTAGCAACAGAAATTTTGGGCTCAACTGTGGTTGTAAGTTGAGGAAAACTTGTACTTGATCCCTTTCGTTCAGAATTGTCTGCATTGTCTGGTAATGGTTCTGCATGTTTCCAGCTTTGGTGATGGGAACTGGCTCTCGGTGATTGTGTGTGCAAAACTTGTGTTTCACCTACTAAGAAACCAAAGTATTTCCCAAATATTTAATGTGTGAGTGCTATTTAGTTAAAAAAAGAGAAAAGCCTCTGGAATTGATCTGGATTCCTAGTAATTTCATAGATATGGCTATATGTCCCTTACCCAAGTACAGACAGGTCTGACTCTGCTTTGCCTCATCTGTCAGTCTAAAAAAAGTCAGCAAAGTGCTGGATATTTACAGTCCAATCGGAAAAAACGTTATTGCACATTGGTTATAAATTCCCTGTATGCAACAGACTGAATTGCAGATGACAGACTCTTGCCTTCAATGGCTTTAGTTAAGCACAGAGCAAGACATTAGCTGCAGGATAAGGCTGTTGCAACACAGCCGTTGCCTTCGTCCTTTTTCATGGGATGTCCATGATTCTGTTCAAGGTTAGAAATAACAACACTATATCTTAGCCCAAATTAATCATGCCATACTGATTCTGAATAACATTTTTTTAATATGGAAAGTAGAGGTACCTCACTGTAGCATTCATACCTGCATACATGTTCCATGCATACTCATATGTAAATGCATTTATGGTTTATTTTGATATTAATGTAACAATTATAAATAGGTGAAACATGTGGGTCATTGGTTTATTACAAAAGGGGCAACATAAGAAAGAAGTTCATTTTAATAACGTTCACAATTAAATGCCTAATATAAGGGTCAGTGTGTACTTGCAAGCACTAACATAACACTTATTTCCATGTACCTCTTCCAATGTTGCATTAACTAGTCTGCCAAATGTTAAAAAAGTATACTAATAAATAAATGTTATTTAGAAATACAAAGGATGATACACACTTATCTGTTCTATATACAAAATACGATCTCAATTTTTGTTACATTTCAGACCAGATCATAATATTCAGCATCCTTCTGCAACTGCAGTTTTAACACAAGACATGTTGATTCAAAAGGAGTTTCGGGATATTTATTTTAGGGATTTGTTATCTGATTTTAATTATATTAATGTTGGGTATGAAACTCGACAGATTGTTATAAATGCCACCTTACATTCTGAAATTTGTATATCTGTTGAGATCAAAATCAAAGACAGTATCTACAATTAAATAAAACTTGTCTGTTTTCCAGTGACGCTAAGACTTCAAGTTGAAATGAGAATTCAGATGCCTCAGAAAATCCTCCCTTGATGTAAGAGATGGTGGGAACACTTTCTGACAGAATTCACATATTCCTGACTGCCTGGGTTCCGAGTCTTCAGAAGCAAGTGCCAGTAAGTCAGGGTCTTGAGAGGAGTAAGACTTCCACGGAGGCTGTAAGAAGCAGGTGGGGAAAAGGAGTGAGTGCTTTGTGCATGATCAGGGTTGTGTTCTCACTGACAGTGGTTTAGTTTCCCTAAATATGTAGCATTTTATTAAAGAATAATAAGCTTTGATTTTCTCTAAAGGAATCCACATATTTTAAAAGATGCCACGGTTGAGAAATACTGGTCTAGAGCATTGTAAAATATTTATTTCTTTTTAATTTTAGAGCTGATTACCATTAACAGGCACATTTGGTCAGAAGTTCTGGCATGATAAATATAGACATTATATTTTACTTCTGTAAAATAAGGCACTGGTATTCACATTATGTAAGAATTCTGATCATCAGCATTTCATACTTTTAAAACAATCAAATACGTAAATATTAAAGTCTTAAATAAAAAGTTCATTGATTATGGCAGACAAGCCAGAATAATTTTGGTAGGCAAATATTCATTCAGTGGTTCAAGACCTCTTTTTCAAGATAATATGTATTTTGAAAATTTGATTATGCAATAACAAAATGACAAGGGCACAAAGCCCAGGATATATTTCTAGAAGTACTTTGTGTTATTTTACTACGTAAGAATATGTAATTTGAGTCTACGTTTTCTTTGATATTCAAATACAATATACACAAATACGTATATATTTACTCCTATCAATATCATTGAATTTTGAAATACAGTAGTTAATCTAAAAGGGATGGGGAATGAGAAGCAGCTACTGTTTCTCTTAGGAGTTAATGCTTTGTCTAAACAATATTTAAGATTTGTCACAGGGCCTTTGCAGATTTCTCTTGTACATCTTGTACTGTGGTCAGTCATCAATCCTCCCAGACTAATTAGGTATAATTACATCAAGTTCTAACAAACACTACTTTTTTGTTGGTGTAAATTGCTTTGGAAACCTGTCTAAGCATTGATGCGTGTTTTAAGTATCACTATGGAAGTGTGCTTTTAATTACTTATTTGCAACTCCACCTTCATTTAAACTGGCAGTTTTAATAACTGTAACAGGAAGCATTTCATGCTTTTTTTGTAATATTTGATCATGTACACATCAGTTCTTCTCTTGAAATTTTTTATTTACTGGCCTGGTTAACACCTGACACTAAACCATAATGTGATTTGTTTGGTTTTTGGGTAAGTATGATGTGTGAATTCACCCATTATGTCTTAGTATTCTGCACAGAGTAGGTCACTGGAGCTTGTTTAACAAACCATAACGAAAAACAAGCTGTGCGAATCCTTCAGTTGAGTTTTGTGTTGCAACTTGATTCAATATGCAGTTTTATTTATTTAGGGATAAGTTTCATTGAATACAGTCAATCTTACTTTTGACTAGACATCTAGACTTTTCTTAAAACCTCCCCTTTAACGTAACCACTTCACTTAACATCTAATGAAATCAGCACTGCCCATGGAAGCATTTCTTTGGATTAACATTCCACTGTAGAAAAAAACTAAGCTATCTAGGGTAGGTTTTATTTTGGATTGTTGCTGATGGTGTACTTTTTATGTTACATTGTTAGGAATATTTGCGACAATTTTAATGTGGCAATTAATCAGTTGCCTTTTATGTGAGTAACGAAATACATTTTTTTTCATTTCCATAATTCCAACATGCATTCATGTTTGAAACATTAAAAAATGCAATTGAAACTCAGTAACTACTACTACCACCACTTCACGTTAAAAGGAAAAGCTTTGCTTAATGTGTTTATTTCAGTTGAAAATAAGAATCCAAATAGAATTAACGGTAAACAAAGGAGATCTTAACTTGCAACCCACTGGTTTAAAAACAAACAGAACTAAGCATTTTAATTGCTGTATCCTATTTTATGCATGCTCCTTGCTAACCTAGCTTTTAGTTAGAGAAACTTGCGTGGCCTCCTGAATGGCTCATATAGATAGTTAAACACGATGTATTTGTATAAGTATTGGGATATATATTTCTAAATGGTATACATCTAAGCGTATGTTAAAGTACTTTGTTTAACAGGTGTAGCATGTCCCGGTTTGTTTTCCTCCAAATGAGGGGCAGCCCATTCTGAACTAGAGCCCTATGTGAGCCACAGTACAGGGTCGCACAACATTCCTAACTGTTCAATTCAGTCTACATTCTTGTTTTCATTATAACAGTTTTCAATCCAGGTGTTTAAGAAACTGCAATACACTAAGAAAGCAGACTCAAGTTTTTATATTTAGTCTGCAAGGAAGAGCTAAATTTATTACATCAACTGAGAGCCACAGTTCTAACGACTTATGGTTGCCAATTACGCTGCATTTAAGTTTCCCCTCCTCATCTTTACTTGTTAACACATGTACTAAATACATGACAGAAATTCTTGTCTGCTGAAGGGAAAAAAAGGATTGGGGAATCAAGTGTGTAAATCAGCAATATTAGGATGTCAGCAAGGTTAATCCTGTATACAAGGATCCAAACATTTTAAATGCATTTTCATACTGTCTACATTCACTCTGCAGGCAAGATAATGAGGTGCCCCCAAGCTATCTTCAGCTGATTCAGAGAATGAATCTATCTACTTTTATCAGGAGAGGACAGTCTTACAGTCTCACTGAATACATCTCAAATCCGACTCTGAAATCAGGCCAACTTTATTTGTCAGTGGACGACCCTGCCTTCACTTTAATGCCAGCTTGCCAGAGCCATGTTAGTATGCTGAAGGAATTGGGGCCATTATTATTTTTAGCAAAACTGAACTTTCACATTTTCTCCTGTTGCTAAAAAGGGCCGTGCATTTAAGCTTCTTTTCCTGCCTATAATTTCACAGGGATGTTGATCAGTTAAAAACAAATTAGTGTTTTTATATTTGAAAGGAATGCAAGAATTTAAGCATAAGAAAAGTAACAAAATATTTAAGCAAATATATGTGTCTGTATCTTTAATGAAGTCTAAAGTAGCATTGGCTTCTTATGCCTACGTTTCTGGATAAGATACATAATTTTAATCAAAGGCCTTATGTTCTACATTCCTTCCTGGATACAACTAACAAATATTGGAACTATTTTGTCGCCAGTTGTCTTTCCAAATGTAAACACTTAAGATATCAAGACATCCTGGCTATCACTGAATTATAGTACAGTACTGGCTATTCAGAATTTAAAAATGCATGTGCTTATTTTTCAAAAACAAACATTTTAGCCTAATATCTTTAACATTATTACACTTTTAACTTCTATTCGCCTGTCTGTTTTAAGCTGCATAATTCTCTTATCAATTTAGAATCTCATACCAGCTGTTTCACATGCTTTGCTATACAATGCAGGGTGCCATCTATTGAGAAATGAATACACAGTCTAACTAGTTAAAAGAACAAGCAGGAGACATATTGGAGAAAAGGGAAAGTAAGAAGTAATAGACCGGATGCTTTGTAACGCCACAGGAATCTTCATAGTAATAGAAAAAATAGTTTAATTTGTTTTGTACCAACTCAGCTCAGGATTTGATGCAGTGAAAAGCAAAAACTGGTTAGTCATCAAATAATGCGGGTGATAAAAATAAAACCTAGTGAAGGAAATAAACAGTTTGGTATGTGCATGTTTATGTATGTGTGTGTGTGTGTGTGTGTGTGTGTGTGTGTGTGTAAATTACGTATAATAAAACATTCACTGACAGTTTTTCACATGAATTTTGTTCTGGAAGACATGATTGTCTTTTAGATTATTTTTTTTTATATCATTTGAAAACTAGTAAGAGGAAAGTAGACATGGTTATTACCTGCTTTTATGATTGAAAAAAATTGATATTGCAAGACTGAGTGGACATCCATTCTCTGTCACACACTCAATTATACAAATGGAGTCATCTCAATATTAGAACAAACATTCCAGAACTTGAAGGACTCTTCAAAAATCTAGACTGCATGTATTTATATGACATTAAGATGTTTTGTCTAGAACATAAATGATAAATCTTTTTATTCTCCATAAAATAAACATGTATTGTAAAAATTTCATCTTACTGTATGGAAAATTTGAATACTTTAAGGATGTTACGTTGTAAAATTGTCTTAATAGGTAAAGGTGTACATATCTTAATCTTTTAACAATTTAAAGATGAGAAGCTACTGTTGATAAAGGTGGAGATTTTATTTAAATGGCATCTAAACCCCTGCATAGTAGAATCTGGTATGAATTTACTCTTTGGCAGCTGCATTCCTTTATGAGCGTGTTTAGGTTTGCAGCCTAATAGAAGCCCAATCTGCTACCAGTACAGGAACAGGGCAGCAACAATATGGCACAGCAGTACACTAAGACAGAAAAGAAATGGAGCAGCATGGAAAAAACAATCAGGGTTGAGCCAGTGGATGGAGAATCATAAGACTCATTGTGATGTTATCTGAAAGGTTTAAATATCTTGAGTCGCTTTAGAAGTAAAGTTGTAAATCTTCCATGCATTATAAAGAAATTACTGTATTTTTCCGTGTATAAGACACTATTTTTTTCCTGCAAACACCCTGTCAACAATCAGGTGCGTCTTATACAAGTGCAGCGTCTTATACACGGAAAAATAACGGTAACCTCCGCAGCCCAGGGCATGTCTGTGTTGGTTGCCATGCCGCCTGGTGCAGGCTGTGGGCTTGCCACTAACGGGAGGGGGCAAGATCGTCGGCTAGCTGAACTTCCAGATTTGCCGCCTCAGTTGTTTGGCACAGAGAAACTCACATGTCAGAGCGTCTTATACAAGTTTGCGTCTTATAGACGGAAAAATACGGTACTTTCCAGCATCTACCTTTAGGGATTGCAAGGACTGAAACTGGTTTATCTGTAAGCAATATTGTGCTCTACTACTGGGCTGTAGAAGGATAAAAAGAGGGAAAAAGAGGGAAACCAAGAATATCATACTAAATTCCGAAAGCAGACTTCCTATAATCCAGATGTATTGAGCTTCACTGAGTCATCTTTGAAGTCCTCTACATCTGAATACATAAAATAGAGGAAGGCTGTCCTAAGAGTGAAGAATAATAAAACATTAATAAAAAATAAATGAGGTTTTCTTATTACTGACTGTTTTAAGGCAAATCCATGCATACATCATGACTATATCCAGAGAGAGCTGCTGAAACAGGTCAGGAGAAAGACATCTGAATTATCTGTGCGTGCAACATGAGGCCCTTGAGTAAACTAAGAACAACCTATAAAGGAATCACTTATTTGTAGTCATTCACACATCATGGGTAAACTTGCCTAAAATTAACCTCCATTTTAATTTAAAAACACACATCATCATCATCATCATCATCATGTTTTTTAATGATTTTACTGTTTTAAAATATTTTTAGTATTTTTAACTGTAATAGATGTTCTGAACTATAAGCCACCAAGAGTTACAAGACTGAGATGGTGGCTATAGAAATTGAATAAATAAATTAATTAAATAAATAAATACCAGAGTGGAGAACACTAGCTTTTGTTCCATAGGAAAAATTTAAATGCTATTACAATACCAATATATACTGCTCAAAAAAATAAAGTGAACACAAGATAAGACATCCTATTATTAAATACAGTACATTGTGTTGTTTCAAGTGTTCCCTTTATTTTTTTGAGCAGTATCTATTAGTATGTGGTGTCTGTGTGTGTGTGAAAAGGCTGGTATGGGCTGCTATGGGAGACTTGGGCTTTTCAGTAAATTGGCCAGGTCCAGGCACAAAACATGCATTATCAGAAAGCAAATCAGCTGTTACTACTTTGTTGGGATCTTTGTTCACCCAAAAGAACTTGCATAAATAAAAATTATGGTAAGGGGTGGTACTTGGAGACATGCCAATTTCTGGTTTCATTTTGTTCAAATGTAAAAATAAATCCCAGACATATACCAAGGGAGATGTTTCAGAGCTTATTGGTACGTACAGACCCTATGTTGCTTAGCCCTGGACTAATGCAGATATTTTTGATTAGGACAGCAAGCAGTAAATTTTGCCTTAGAAATATATAGCAGAAAGAAACTGAAGCCCATGCTCAATCTTACAGCTTACAAGTAAATCATAAATAAAAATAAACGATATAATTTAAAAGATTGATACCAGCTCAGGTACCCCAACATTTTTCTCATTAGCTTCTGAAGAGGGAAATTCTATTTATTATAGTCTCTAGTTGCAGTTATAAAGAAATGTGTTTTTATATAACACAGAGCTTTGTTCAAAAGAGTCTGGATGAGTAGATATGGGCGAGTTGAAGGTTGGGTAAACTTACCTTTGACTTGCTTTGCATCACTGAAGTAGTACAGTCATTGCCCATACTCTCTGCAGTTAGAATTCATCTTATTGAAACTCACCTCCTGGTCCCCAAGATCTATGTTAAATGGCTGATTTGGGAGCACATTTTCAGTCATGAGAGTATTTAGAATTGGAGTCGTCTCTGGAGAGCTCTCCAAGAATTCAGCATCACCATCTGTAGGTGGGAACTTAACATTAAGCTTAGAAAGGGATTCCACGGAGTTTTCTTCCTCGTCCGGTCCCATTCCTCTTGAGGCAATAGATGGGAAATGAGATACATCTCTGTTTGCTTCCTTTTTAACCCAAGGATTACAAAGGTCATCTGTTTGTTCATCAGTGCACTGGATAGGCTTGGAGAAAGGGATTTCTGATAAAAAAAGATGCAAAGGAAAAGATCAAAAGATACCCCAAATACCAGATTAAAAATATCATAGAGTTATACAAATTCTTGACCAATTCCACCATCCAGAGTTGCTCTGTGAGAGAAATAGGCAGCCTCCAAACACACACACACACACACACACACATCTTCCCATAGCAAGCTGATGTTGGTATTCCTCCTTGTCAAATCATTAATTTCTTTCTTCAGAGATACACATTAGAATTCTTGCTTGGAACTAAAGTAAAATAATACATAATTGCTTTTATGTCTCAAAGTGTTACAAGTTTTCTTGATTAGTAGTCTAGCAATTAGGCAGACTATCAGGTCTTTTTTTCCAAGAGCTCATTGCTTACATATAAATATATTTATTTTCTACATTAAATTAAATTACCTTTCTGTCTACAACTACATCTGTTCTTTCATGTTCAGCTTGGTTTCATTCAAGCCAGTCTCATTTTTTTTAGTGTTTTAATACAGATTTCAACTGTTTCACTTCATAGAGAAGGGGCATTTCTTCCTCCTTTCCCTCAAGATTTTCCTCTTTCATTCCAGAGACCCCCTTGGGAGAAGAATGGATTGAAAAGGATCACTAGCTACACTTTCTTCTGTGGTTTTAAATACTAGCTCAGAGAGATATTACTGGATGAGAAATTATAAGACATCCTTTTAGCACATATCATTGCAGCCATGTTGTAGAATTTGCTAAAACAACTACATATCTGCACTTACGAGAGTAAGTTAAGCCCATATTTGTCTCTGGTAAAATGCAGAGAATTCTGGTAGGTTAAAAGCCATTATTCAAGGAAATGACTGGCTTTGTCCAGACTTCACTTCTTCCAGTAATGTTATACTGTGAAGCACTTACACCAGCTATTCCTAAGCTGCCCAAGCTTTGGAAATTGGCTATAAATCAGCCAAGCCTAGCAATCAGATGCAGCTATTATTAGAGAACAAAGAATGTTGAAAATTGGGTTATAAGCACATATACTTTGCAGGAGCATCTGATAGGCCCCTGTTGGCTGTCACAGATTAGACAGATTTTGGTTTGATCTAGCAAAGATGGTTTTTACAACTGAGGTGAGGAAAGGGCTTTCAGTAGGGGGTGTGCAAATGTTTCAAATTTCAACTGTTTTAAATTCAAAACCTGAAACAAGTTTGCATTTGAAAAAGGCTCTTTTAGTCACTCAGAAGTGGTCGGAGCTTGAAACAGTGTGTTTTGAACTCGAAATGGAGTTATCGGAGTGCAAAATACTTCCAAAATGGTCAAAATTAGTCCATTTGGAATGCAAAACAGCTTTAAATTTGAAACAATATTTATTTGCTCAAACCTGAAATGCTTTGCATGTCAGTAGCTTTTAGACATTCACATTACATTAAATGACTTATTTCTAAAAGAAAAGTCATAGTTTATTGCTTTTTCAGTCAGCTCAAAATGTTAGCAGCAGCCCAATCCCTAGAAATACATCCTGTTGTTCCACTCTTTTTTTAAAAAAAGAAATCAGGTATCTTAGACTGTGGATTAAATTCATCACATTATGTTTCTAGATATACATAAAACATACATTAAAGCAAACCCGGACAGTATGCATCCTTTCTGTATACTATGCCACAAGTTGCAAATTCATATCTGCTTAAATAACTCAAGAGCAGCCTCACATGAGGCTTGTGTTGCACTGAGATTATCTCACTACAGTGGATATTAAAACAAACAAACCCTGATACAGTATTGCATCAAGGGGGAATAAGGACCTCACTTTCTAGCCCAACCATCTTAATTTAGAGTTCCCTCAGTCAGTGAACATGTTTGCTGCAAAAATGTAAATATATTCATTAGAATGTGGTTGCAAATCTAATTGACCAAGATTCTGAAATCTAAGTGGCGTTACACCAAATGAGCTCACAGTAGGCTTTTGCTAGCAATATATGGTGGTTAGGAAGCAGTGAGGTAACCCAGACACTGTTGCCTTTCTCCTTCAACATAGTTTATTTTTAGAGTGACAAAAAAGTATTTTGCCAGTAAAACCACCAAGACAATCACTGCAAAATGGAATTCGTGCATTCACAGCAAACTGAGCTGTCAAATCACTTGCCATAAATGAAGCACTGGTATTTTCCCTAAAACCTGAGGGTTCCTGCGATATCAAATAAATGCACTCTATTTTGTGGCATTCTGCATAACAAAAAGATATGGATAATCTTAAACTGAATCTCTACGCAGTCAACGCACAGAGTTAGAAGGCAGTAAAGCATAGTTTTCAAAAGAAAGTACTGCAATAAAATGATACCAGTTGTAGGTTCTCTCCGTAGGTTAAATTTATTCAGCTGGTCTGCCTGTGCCCTTGCCAGTGCACGTATTCGACTGAATTCTTCTTTCATGCCCCAGAAAACACTTTCCAGTTCATCCCTAAAGAATAACGATTTCAGACGTAAAGCATCATCCCATGCTTTTTCTGTTCCTTTAGCCCAACAAACATCGTTAAAAACACCGGCGCCATCTGTGTTTGCAGCCCAGACTTGAGGCCAGAATTTATGGGAGGGGATCCATGATCCCAACTTCGAGAAATTTTGATAAAAACAGTAACTTCGCAAGGTAGCTGACGGGAAGGAGAGGTTCTCAAATTGACTGAAACAATACCACACAGAAATGTGATTAAACCTCTCCTCTTCTCCCCACAAACTAAAACCTACTTATTATAGCCCCCATCAGAGAAAACAAAAATATAGGCATACTACAGGAATTTTCTATCTGTCCTTCTGGCCTCCAACAAAATGAATATTGGAGCATGAAGGGGTTATACGGGGGGAAAGTGTGAGAAGTTAAAAACAACTGAAGTGACTTCTGGCATAAAGATGTCAGAGTTTTTCTCTGCTACATGTTTATTTTATTTTTTAAAAAAATTAGATCCAGCATGAAGCAATATAATACCTTTAGTTTGGTCTTCAGGATGAAAGCAAAATAAATGTGAGCATATTTCTGTCATTTACCCTTGAATGGTATGTAGAAAACAACCCTTATTGATACCACCCATGGATAAAATGTCTCCCCATTTGCAGTCTTTTAAGCATATTCAGATAATGAGGGTTCTCCTGGAGGAGCCTGAAATCAAAAGAGGTAGATTGAGGACCCAGAGCTATTTGGAAAGAGGAATATGTCTTAAAAGATGCAAAATAGTGAGAGTACAATGAAAGGTGAAATAATCTTTTTTTATTTTTTATTTTCTTGGAGATCATATTCTGATTTTGGAGACAGTCTGTTCCAGCCTAATCTTTTTCCAATTCAGATTCAGAATTTTTGAAAAATGATCCAGGCTTCAGGTATCATTGAAAGACAGAGAATTTTTTCCAGAATTTTTGAAAAATGATCCAGGCTTCAAGTATCATTGTATTGATCCACTTGAAATCCAGCAAGTGAAGGTTTTACTGCCTAGGCATACCCATTTGCTGTTCTGCTTGGACCAAGCCTTTCCTTTCTGTTAATTAAGGCACCAGGTGTCCACTGGCAGATTTTATGTTATTAATTGTTCAGTTTAGAGCACTGGATTCACACATCATCACATAAGCCTGGCTTATTTGCAGTTGCCTCTGTCCCTATCTTGCCTAAATCGTAAATTACAAAGCAAAAGGCAAAACCAAGCAAATCACATTAGTTGGGATGGGTCAACCTAGCCTAAAAGTGGTTCCAGACATCCATCTTAGAAGTGGGAAGGGAGAAGGCAAGAAGTAAGGGGGAAATATTCCCCATCTTTTAAAACCAGAAAGCAACGACAAATAATGCATTTTTGTAGAAGAGGAGGGGGGAAAAAACCCCAATTCCATACCTTTCACAGACAGATGCAGAAGAGACCCCTGATGTTAATTCCTGTCTAGACGAAGGATGTTTTTCACTCCTTGCCTTTTGAAGGTGATCAGAAGTAGGGAAAAAAAAGTTGAATTATAACATTGTTACAAGAAACACCCCTATAAATTAACAGAACCATAAAGTACTAATATAATATCCTCTTGTTAATGGCATCTTGCCTTACTTTTTATGCAAAAAATAAAATAAAATCCATAAATCATTGGTTAGAAAGACATTATGCTGGAGATCTATTATGGATCATATCCTTATTTTTAGGTGCTAGAATATGCCCAAGTATTTTGGATAGCTGAGTTAACCAAGAAGTGCTGTTCACACTGGTTCCACACTTATACCTAAGAAAGAAATAATTTAGCTAAATAAGAGGGACACATTGAATGCTGACTTGCATTTCATTCTTTTTTATTAGGCTTTCCCATAATTCAGTCATTTTCATACAAAAAGAAATCATACAAATATTCTTCCACGTAGAATTCTCCCCACATAATGAAACTGGGTAGGGATTACCAAGTCCATACATATTTATGCATCAGTCTTTGTACATTAATATACATCTTAAAACTATCAGGAAGAACACTTTATTAAAGCTGATCCAGGGCTAATATAACATGTTTTCTCAAGTAAGGAGAGAAGTTATTATATTTTACTACCATCTTGTGGATTAACCCTGTATTACATGGGCGTTTTATTTCAAAGCCTATGAGCTAAGATAAGCGTCTTCTTCAAGGCCAGTTCGACTTATGGGAACTTCATGGACTTATCCTTGAAGCTTTCTTGACAGTTGTAAGAAAGTGTTATTCTATATATATATATATATTTGAAAAAAATCAGTTTACCCTACAGCCCAATTTTTTTCAGAGCAGTCCCATCCATGCCCTAACTGGACCCACCTTTCTTATCTTCAGAGCCCCAATAAGGTTGGTCAGGGGTTGCCACGTGCTGTTAATCCATTTTTACATAGCTTTCAGAGTTTAGAAAAAGTCTGCCTGGGTAAATGAATCCAGCACGGTCTTTAAAGTAAAATATTAGGTATACAAAGGAATGACAGATTGTACATCTGCTTTTCACTCCAAAAGGCAGAGGAAATTAGTCTGAGTATTTTTTAAATAGATAGACCAGTACTCAGAGTACTTTATTTACAGAAGAGTACACTGCATTTAGTTTTTGGCTTATGAAATTAGTTTCAGTCCTACAATATTTGACTGTCTTCAGATCTCTACAATATCTCTGAATTTTCTTACCTCTTTTTCGTATCTTGATACCTGTATGCAGTTTTGTGCTTCATTTATTTCTTTCAGCTGCTTTTTTAGATTCCTTATTTCATCTTCTTTGGCAGTGATAATAGATTCAAATTTCTTTTCCTTTAAATTACTATCTTCTTCAGTTTTTTTTAATTTTACACTCTCACTTTCCAATTGTTCCTTTAAAAAAATCACATACACAGAGAGAGAAAGAGAGAGCACAGTTGGTTAATTTTCAGGCTCTGAGGAATGTCATTATAGAATAGATTGTTATAGGCTAAATTAAGTCTTAGCAATCTGTGAAAAAGCTGTGAAAAGGCGAATTCCATGTTAGAGATCATTAGGAAAAAGATTGAAAAATAAAACTGACAATATCATCATGCCTTTGTACAAATCTATGGTGTGACCACACTTGAAATATGGCACACAGTTTTAGTAGCTGTGTGTGTGTGTGTGTGTGTGTGTGTATGTACAGTATATATATATATATATATATATATATATATATATATATATATATATATATATATACATATACATATATATATATATACATATACATATACATATATACATATATGTATGTATGTATGTATATGTGTGTATATGTATGTATGTAATCTGATGGAGCTGGAAAAGAGGCAGAAAAGGAGCAATTAAATGATAAAGGAAATGGCGTAGTTTTTCTATGAAGAAACTGTAAGTTAAGAGAGGCACAGCATTAACAGTATATAATCTACCACAATTTAAGTGGGTAATGTATAGGTAAGTTTTTTCTTCATTCATTGGAATCATCCAGTGGAATTGAAAGATGGGATTTATATGACATTCATCATTGAACAATGGCTCCCAATATCAGAAAATCCATCAAGAATGTTGGTAGTGATAAGTGATTATTAAGATAGCTAAATATGGCCTCAGGGTCCAAGATAGTGTGGCTCTTCTTAATGGTACCTGCTCAGCAACTGAGTGGGAAGTCCTATTGTCCTCAAAACCAGTTGTGGGCTTTTCAAAAGTCATGTGATTAAGGGACCAAATGGGCTGTCAAGTTTCCGACTATGGGCTTTTCAAGTGACTGAGGCATTGTTTACCTTAAAAGTCCTTTATTAGCCTAATACACCGGCAATAATATTATTGCTTGACATGGGCCTTTGATCTGATCAAGATTCCCTTTTGTGCTCCTATATGAAATCAGAGTTGAGTAAGTACCATTAGGTTAAGATGAAATAATTATAATTCATTTTCTTACAATATGCAGTTAATTTTTTTGCGGACAATTATTCAAAACAATTGTGCTTTATTTTGAGTACATACATAAAAGGAGTCACACCACTACTATGCATATTAGTGCTTAGAAATGCAAGAAATGTTGTCTTACTCCATTTATATAGTCTGTTCACTAATATTTAATTAGTTTCAGCATGTGCTAGGATGAAGATAAAATATATTTAAAGAAAGTGACAATAGTCTTCAAGGCTCTTAATTTCTGGAACAGTTAAAATGTAGCTATTTAGCACTTAGGATTTTGCAAGACTCAAGATATTAAGCTTCAAAAATAAGATATTAAGGCTTTTAAATAGTCTACTTTTCCCCTGCATCATTAGGATATAATCTATTAATTCTCTGCATATAATGACAGTCTATACAGAAAAGGGGAAACCACCAAGAAAAAAACACGAAGCTATTACCACCGCCACCAGCAGCAGCTTTAACAATGTGTTTTCCTGATGATCAAAATCTCCAGCTCTGATGGATGCATGGCATTCGTCAATTTACTATGAAGAACAGTCATTCAATGTAATCATATTACATGTTGCATGTGTGTGTTTTGCCTATGAAAAATGGCAGTCCAGAGTCAAAACTGGGAAACAGAGTATCAGAAGTAGGAACATTGTGAAAATGATGACTATCTAAAGCCTAGTTGGTTCCATCTGGTCAATCTGTTTAACTAATGACAAGCAAAACGACTGAAATGCGTTTGCTTTTGTTCACATTTTGAATGGGGAAAGAAAAGTACTGTCCTATTAGTCCTATATTTGTTCTGGATATACTCAATCCATTTTCTCCATTCCATAATATAACGTTCTTGCGAGTGATCTTTCAAATAAGCCGAAATCTTTGCCATCTCTGCCAGGTCAGAAACCTTTAAAGTCCATTCTTCTATGGTCGGCAGTTCCTCTTTCTTCCAATACTGACCTATTAAGAGTCTTGCTGCCGTAATTAAATTCAACATCAACTTAGTGTCCACAACCGTAGCATCTGTAATTATTCCCAACAAGAAAAGTCGAACTGAAAAGGGGGGGGGGAACTGCTGCAATGATGAAAGCTCACCTACCTGCAATACATTTTTCATTCCCCAGTTGAAATTTCAAATATTTTATTTACGAGTATAAATGTATAAATACTTATATATTTATGGTTTTATTTTGATATAGTAAGCTGCTCAGAGTTGCCTTGCAAAGAGATAGGCATCAAATAAATTTAATTAATAAGTAAAATAAAAAATAAGGGGGGGGTTACCACCAATACTTTAACCACTATTAAAAATACTGCTCAGTCATTCTCTGGGTTCTGTATTTCGTTCTTTTTTTTTGTAAGCCACCCAAAGAACATTTGGTGTTATTTGCCGCCTGTGTAAATGTAAATAATAAAATAAATTTGTGGACGTGCTTGATAGAAAGGTTTTAGAAGGATGAAATCTATTTTTCTATTTCTGGATGGGTGGGAAAAGCTATTAGCACCACATTTTGCTCAGAGTGGAGCCAAGGAAGATGGAAATAAATAATAGGAGAGAAACAACAGAAGAAGAAACAAATGAAAGATGTGAAAAGTACTGAGACAGTGACAGGTTTCTAAAAACAGCAAGAAGCAAGCTGACCTTTCTAAGAAACTTTATGATTTTTTTTAAAAAAGAAAAAAATATATATATTTAAAATGTAATAGAAAGTGGGATGAGGACTTTGTAATCCCAAACTTCACACGATAAACTGAAGGAAGTTAGAACGCACCTGCAGAAGGGTGCACATCTATACCTATTTATGAGACTGAGAATATTTGAACCCACTTTTTCATGCTAAAAATAAATCCTAAAGCACAAAACAACGAATTAGAAATGTTTAAAGATGGAAAGTCTGTAACTCCCAATATTATTTTGTGTCTAGTCTTGTTCCTGGGGCTCATTTATGAACTTCTGGAGGGTGGTAAATCTTTGATTTTCAAAGTGAAAAAAATGCTATATAAAAGTCACCAAACAAGGTTAACATTTATTCAGTGAACTTGTCCCTTGCCACCTGGAACTTCATCAGTCTAGATCTGCAGTAGTCTTCCTTCTTTTCTTGCTATTTCTTAAGATGGGAACTGCTTTGTAGAATATCTGTGCTGTGCTGTGTTACCTTCCTGTCTCCTTCAAACCTTTGGACACAGCCCAGGAAGTGAAGTGAATCCTTGGAAGTAAAAGCAACCCCGGGTAATTTTTTCCTCACCCCTTGAAACCTCCAATAACAAACTATTTTCTGTAGTGTTGCTTAGACAGCTATACCTCCCTGGAGTTACCATGAGGAGAGCTTGATTTGAAGGAGATTTAATGTTTTATGTAAACAAACAACATCACACTTATTCAAGAGAACACAGGAGAATCAAGTCTAAACCTAACAATGGAGAAAAAAAGTAAAAAATAGGAATAATTATTTTCCCATTATTGGCTTGTAGCCTTAAATTTCACGTATATGAAGAGCCCAATTCAAACTACATAGCCACACCAACATAACCATGTGCACACTCAATAGGGATCCTCACTATTACCATCTGATGAGTGGGATTAAGATCTTGGCCGTTGCTTTCACAGTTTACGGTTAGGTGTACTGTATAGTAGGGAAAAAGCTTATTTTTTCCAACTTCCACCCTGCTTTTCCTCTATGTTTCCCAATAGACCTATTCCTTTTCGGAATTAGAGGTGACCAGAACACTCCAAGGAGTATCCTCCTGGTACAATTTTTTTTAAATAAGCATGTTGCTACCTGTTTTACCGAGGAATTCTTTTTCTTCTCCCTTGTATTTAGATAAAACAGGGAATACCTCTTCCCTCCTGACTTTCAAGTATGACAAACCCTCTCTCCTTTTAAAAATAATAGCACATCCTTTTAAAAATAATAATACCTGGATTTCATATAACATTTAAGTTTCAAAATGCTTGCCATCTTTTATTTTTGCAATTTGTGTGACCCTCTTCTAAAGTAAGTGTTACCACAGGTAGAGAACTGAAGCAGAGGAGGAAAGCCGGCTTGATTAAGGTTACTTTGTGGAAACAATATTAGTTGGACGTCTGCATGTTGTCACAATGCAAATGTTGCTTAAAAGTAAGCAAATATACTGGGGATATTTGTGTAGGGGCAATGAGGATTGCTATATCCATATTTGCAGTCTGTAAATATAGTACTATGTTGTTACCAGAGGAAGGTTAATTTTTCTTTTTGTTTCCAATTCCAAATTTCTGAGGCAGAAATTGCAAAGCTTGCTTAAAGAGAAAAGGGAAAAGAGAGAATAAGAGATTCTGAAATTAGATTTCTCCAATGTAATTATCAAGTGTCACTAATTTGACAAAATAGGTATTCTTTATTAACAAATTAACACATAAGATTAAAATATGCTTAGTTGACAGAAATACAAGTCCCTAGCTCATTATCTGTAAGCTAAAAAAATAAGCTTTCATAAAAGAGCTTGATATTAGAAATTGAGAAAAGCTGCCTTAATCCACATCAGATTCATTTAGCCAAGTACTAATCTTTTTGAGCTCTCCCAAGATTCCGGATTGAGTTTTTCCCATTACCTACTAATTCTCTGTGTCAGCTAGGGATGGTAAAAACTGACCAAAATCCCAAGCTAGCACTATATGTAAATCACATACTATTTCACTGAGGCAAGATCCCATCTATTGCTTAACGCAAATAGATTTAGGGAACCTTCTATGCTTCATGATCATGCATAACCTCTAGTAAGACACACACAAAAAAAGAAGTGTAAATATTACTGGAGGCAACCTAAAGGCCTCCAACTATCTGCTCAACTACAATTCTTAGCATCCTTCACTATTTGACATGCTGGTTAAGGCTGCTGAGAATAATAATTCAGGATACCAGAAAACTCCTTGTCACTAGTTTACTGTGACCAAAGGAGAGAATCAAAGCTTTCATTTTTAATTGGAGCCTAAGTTGTGGTGACTCTTAATTGTGGCTAGTTGAAGAGCGTCAAATGATTCCAAGCAGGCTTGTCTCTGTAGCATATCTATATTTTGACAAGCTTATATGAAATAACACGCTGCAGTGGATCAAAAACATAGGTGAAATATCTCTGCTGAGGGATAGCAGCAGTGATGATGTCTTCAAGTTCATTCCTATTACATGGGTTTCTCCTAACAGTAATATACTCTTATAAATTATCTTTCTCTCTTTCTAACTTTTAGAGCCACTATATATCTTAAAGAAAGCGTCCTACCTTCAAAAGCCTTTCCCTTTGCATTGCCAATTTCAGCTTTTCTTGGAGCTGATCAAAATCTGAGTTCAACAAGGTACCATTTCTTCTCATTTCATTGTCTTCATGGACTGGAACTTGACTATGAGTGTTGACTATAAACGAAAGTATTGTTTAAAATTAAAATATTTAGGTGCATGTGAAAAAATGTAGAATACATTATGGTTTGTTTCACAGATAAATCCCAATTTGAATTTAAAAAATACATAAAATTTCCTATTCCACTATCAAATGGATACAGCAATATACACGTTCTAAATAAAACCCCTTTTCATAGATATCATGCAAGAGAAAACCATAAAAAGATTGTATAAATCACATTTAATTGCTATTTAATGATACTGCAAAACAATGCAAAATCTGTTAATTAAATCAAATTATTTCAAACTGGTATGCCACTAAACAATAAGGAACACAATGCAACTTAAACAGTTACTCATTTCTGGCTAAAAGGCAGGGTGAATCAAAGCTTATTTCTTTATGAGCATACTTAATCCAACTTGGAGTTCACAAAGAGGGATAATTTTAGTGACTAAACTGAAGGGTTTTTTCTGATTACGTAAATAGAGAGCTTGCTAACTCTCCCCCAGAACCTTGCCTTATTTGCTGCTTCACGAATGCTGGAGGTATAAGACAAGAGTTCTTACTTTAAATACTGGCTTATCTAGATTTTAGCTGCTTTTTCGAGTGAACCTTTTGGGAAAGAGCATCCCTTGAAGTCAAGTTTCTAAGATCCAGTTTACAACCTACTGGAATGCTTGTATCTAATTTATATACCATAAAAGACCATATCTAGATTTTTTTAAACTCTTATATAATCTTTTACAGGGAGTGCAGAATTATTAGGCAAATGAGTATTTTGACCACATCATCCTCTTTATGCATGTTGTCTTACTCCAAGCTGTATAGGCTCGAAAGCCTACTACCAATTAAGCATATTAGGTGATGTGCATCTCTGTAATGAGAAGGGGTGTGGTCTAATGACATCAACACCCTGTATCAGGTGTGCATAATTATTAGGCAACTTCCTTTCCTTTGGCAAAATGGGTCAAAAGAAGGAATTGACAGGCTCAGAAAAGTCAAAAATAGTGAGATATCTTGCAGAGGGATGCAGCACTCTTAAAATTGCAAAGCTTCTGAAGCGTGATCATCGAACAATCAAGCGTTTCATTCAAAATAGTCAACAGGGTCGCAAGAAGCGTGTGGAGAAACCAAGGCGCAAAATAACTGCCCATGAACTGAGAAAAGTCAAGCGTGCAGCTGCCAAGATGCCACTTGCCACCAGTTTGGCCATATTTCAGAGCTGCAACATCACTGGAGTGCCCAAAAGCACAAGGTGTGCAATACTCAGAGACATGGCCAAGGTAAGAAAGGCTGAAAGACGACCACCACTGAACAAGACACACAAGCTGAAACGTCAAGACTGGGCCAAGAAATATCTCAAGACTGATTTTTCTAAGGTTTTATGGACTGATGAAATGAGAGTGAGTCTTGATGGGCCAGATGGATGGGCCTGTGGCTGGATTGGTAAAGGGCAGAGAGCTCCAGTCCGACTCAGACGCCAGCAAGGTGGAGGTGGAGTACTGGTTTGGGCTGGTATCATCAAAGATGAGCTTGTGGGGCCTTTTCGGGTTGAGGATGGAGTCAAGCTCAACTCCCAGTCCTACTGCCAGTTTCTGGAAGACACCTTCTTCAAGCAGTGGTACAGGAAGAAGTCTGCATCCTTCAAGAAAAACATGATTTTCATGCAGGACAATGCTCCATCACACGCGTCCAAGTACTCCACAGCGTGGCTGGCAAGAAAGGGTATAAAAGAAGGAAATCTAATGACATGGCCTCCTTGTTCACCTGATCTGAACCCCATTGAGAACCTGTGGTCCATCATCAAATGTGAGATTTACAAGGAGGGAAAACAGTACACCTCTCTGAACAGTGTCTGGGAGGCTGTGGTTGCTGCTGCACGCAATGTTATAGTTATAGTTATAGTTTATTTGATTTATATACCGCCCTTCTCCTTGGTAGGGACTCAGGGCGGTTCACAGGGCATATATCAAAAAGAGAATACAAAAATTAAAAAAGGAATTAAACCCATGCCCAATAAAACAGTGGTACAAATTAAAAACAATTAAAAACCCATAATCCCCCATCAGGCCAGACCAGCTAATTCGAACAGGTGGGTCTTCAGGCCCCGACGGAAAGTTCGGAGGTCTGGTGCCATCCGGAGCTCCACCGGCAGTTGATTCCATAATGCCGGAGCCCCCACAGAGAAGGCCCTCCCCCTGGGGGCCACCAGTCGACATTCCCTGACTGGCGGCACCCTGAGGAGGCCCTCTCTGTGGGAACGCACAGGGCGGAGGGGAATCGATGCCGGCAGCAGGTGGTCCCCGAGGTATCCCGGACCCATGCCATGTAGGGCCTTAAAGGTCGTAACCAACACCTTGAACCTCACCCGAAAGACAACTGGTAACCAATGCAGCTCGCGGAGCAAAGGTGTAACATGGGAGTACCGGGAAACTCCCAAGACAACTCTCGCGGCCGCATTCTGTACCAGTTGGAGCCTCCGAGTGGTCTTCAAGGGAAGCCCCATGTAGAGAGCATTACAGTAGTCAAGGCGAGAGGTCACGAGCGCATGAGTGACCGTACACAGGGCATCCCGGTTCAGATAGGGCCGCAACTGGCGCACCAGGTGAACCTGGGCGAAAGCCCCCCTAGTCACGGCCACTATATGCTCTTCCAAAGTAAGCCGTGAATCTAGGAGGACTCCCAAGTTGCGAGCCCTATCCACGGGGGGTAAGAGCTCACCCCCCATAGAAAGAGGTGGAACATTTGGAATGTCCCGGGATGCCGGAATGCACAGCCACTCAGTCTTGTCAGGGTTGAGTTGAAGTCTGTTCCTCCCCATCCAGACCCGAACCGCCTCCAGGCAACGGGACATCACAGCGAGGGCATCACTGGGGTGGTTTGGGGTCGAAAAGAAAAGTTGGGTATCATCGGCATACTGATGATACCCAACTCCAAAACCACGAATGATCTCACCCAGCGGTTTCATATAGATGTTGAACAGGAGAGGCGAGAGAACCGACCCCTGAGGAACTCC
The DNA here is from genome assembly GCF_947247035.1 of Vipera ursinii. Classification (NCBI taxonomy): domain Eukaryota; kingdom Metazoa; phylum Chordata; class Lepidosauria; order Squamata; family Viperidae; genus Vipera; species Vipera ursinii. The sequence continues at coordinate 150,513,491 of NC_139512.1, read as the reverse complement.
ACAAACGAGAGACCTAGGGGCCGATCTCTGCCCCCCTGCCAACACCGACTCCGAGCGTCCCAGGAGATAGGAGGAGAACCACTGAAGAACTGTGCCTCCCACTCCCAGTCCCCTGAGACGCCGCAGCAAGATACCATGGTCGATGGTATCGAAAGCCGCTGAGAGGTCTAATAGGACTAGGACAGAGGAATGTCCCCTATCCCGCGCCCTCCAGAGATCATTCACCAGAGCGACCAATGCCGTCTCCGTGCTGTACCCGGGCCTGAAACCCGATTGGTAGGGGTCCAGATAATCCGCTTCATCCAGGACCAGAGGGAGCTGATGCGCCACCACACTCTCAACAACCTTCGCAAGAAAGCGAAGGTTGGAGACTGGACGAAAGTTGTTCAAAACGGCTGGGTCCAAGGCAGGCTTCTTGAGGAGAGGTCTCACCACCGCCTCCTTCAAGACGGTGGGGAAATAACCCTCACTCAGAGAAGCAGATATAACCGCCTGGAGCCAGCCTCGTGTCCTCTCCCTAGCTGCATAAACCAGCCAGGAAGGGCACGGGTCCAACAAACATGTGGAGGAGCTCAGCCTCCTCATAATCCTGTCCACTTCATCAGGGGTCACAGAATCAAACTCTTCCCAGATAACATTGACAAGACCGCCCGTGTCCTGATCGCCCGACTCTGCCCAGCTGGAGTCCAAACCGGTCCGAATCCGAGCGATTTTATCCGACAGATGATGGCTAAATTCCTCGGCACGACCTTGCAAGGGATCCTCCCTCACCTCCTGATTAAGAAGTGAGCGAGTCACCCTAAACAAGGCGGCCGGGCGATTATCTGCGGACGCGATGAGGGTGGAGAAGTAATTACACCTCGCCACCCTCATCGCAGCGAGATAAGACCTAATATAGGTTCTTAACCGCAACCGGTCGGGTTCGGATCGGCTAGACCTCCAGCAGCTCTCTAGGCCCCGTTTCCGGCGCTTCATCTCCCGGAGCTCCGCGGAAAACCATGGAGCTCGCTGGGATCTGCGCCGGGTCAGGGGCCGCAAGGGTACAACCCGGTCAAGTGCCTCAGTGGCTGCCCTTTCCCAGGCTTCCACTAAGGCATCAGCCGAGCTGTGAGCAGTGGAGGCAGGTGGGGACCCCAGCGCCGCTTGGAATCTATCAGGATCCATTAAGCGTCTGGGGCGGTACCATCTAATTGGCTCCGTACCCCCACGGCGGGGGGTGGCAAAGCGGAAGACCAGCCGCAGGAGATGATGATCGGTCCATGACAGGGGCATAATAAATGGAGAGCCCCCACCTAGATCATCCAACCACCGTCTAGATAAAAAAATCAGGTCAAGGGTGTGGCCTCCCCCATGAGTTGGCTCTGAAATTACTTGCGTCAGGTCCATGGCCGCCATGGAAGCCATGAACTCCCGAGCTAGCTCAGATGAACCTCCCAGGGATGGTAGATTGAAGTCTCCCAAAACTATAAGTTTGGGAAACTCAACCACCAAACCTGAGAGGATATCGAGCAGCTCGGGCAGGGCTGCCGCTGTGCGACTAGGCGAAATGTACACCAGCAGCAAGCCCAACTGCGCCCCAGGACCAAATCTCATGAAGAGAGACTCACACCCGACTATCTGAGGAACGGTGGTCTCCCGCGGACATAAGGTCTCCCTAATGGTAACCGCCACTCCCCCACCCCTACCATGAGCTCGTGGCCGGTGTAGCACCTGGAAACCTGGTGGGCAGAGGTCAACCAGAGGGACCCCACCCTCTAGGCCCAACCAAGTCTCCGTGATGCAAGCCAGGTCCGCATGCTCACCCTCAACTAAATCCCTAACGAGGGGAGCTTTATTAACCACGGACCTGGCATTCAGGTACACCAGCCGGAGCTCAGGAGGCTGCACATCCCCGCTCCCGGGACCTCGGGGAAAAACCAGAGGGTCGGAGCGCCTCACCGCTTGTAAACAGCGGAGACGGCCCTCCCGGTAACGATATGGCCCCCTGTCTCTCCGCCTGCTGCCTTTCCCCGTCGTGGGAATTGGTAGTCCCACGACCCGCTCAAGAGCCCCAGATGTAACCACAACCCGCTCCCCCCGAACGCCGTCAGACCCAGGCCTGGCCTGCAACAAAGTTGATGGTGAACAGATCAAAACACTGACAGAATCCATGGATGGCAGGCTTTTGAGTGTCCTTGCAAAGAAAGGTGGCTATATTGGTCACTGATTTGTTTTTGTTATGTTTTTGAATGTCAGAAATGTATATTTGTGAATGTTGAGATGTTATATTGGTTTCACTGGTAAAAAATAAATAATTGAAATGGGTATATATTTGTTTTTTGTTAAGTTGCCTAATAATTATGCACAGTAATAGTCACCTGCACACACAGATATCCCCCTAAAATAGCTATAACTAAAAACAAACTAAAAACTACTTCCAAAAATATTCAGCTTTGATATTAATGAGTTTTTTGGGTTCATTGAGAACATGGTTGTTGTTCAATAATAAAATTAATCCTCAAAAATACAACTTGCCTAATAATTCTGCACTCCCTGTAAAGTCTATCTCAGTGTGCATATCAAGACATGCAAATGAAATGCATGTGTGCATTCACCTGCTCCCTCCAAATAGGCCATTTGAGTTTTGCATAAAATGAGATAATTAAATAAGATACTCTAGGAACAGAACAATGCCATATGACTGAGCATTGCACTGGAAGGGCCTTTCTCAAATATTTAGTTCAACCCACTGTTCATTACAGGAAGCCACTAAACTACTCCTGCTCTATTTGAAAACCTCCAGTGTGGGAATCTACTACTGTCCTAGATTCTTCCGTGGCTTACTATCAGGAAATTCCTTACAATGTTCTTTTTTTAAAAAAAAAAATCAGGTCACTGATCCTTGACTTGCCTTCCCTTTTAACAGAGAATGAGTCTGCACCTTCTTGTAGGTAATATTAATATCCTACTATCAAATTTCCTCTGTCTTCTTTTGCAAATCACTTTTCTGCTTCCCTATTAAAATACCCAAAGCTTTTATATTTTCCTCTTTATTTTCTCGTTAAAACGTATGATTTCCTTATTTTTTTTCTCTGCTTTATTTTTTAGGCTTTTTTACTTCCCTTTTCACTCCATGTCCAATTCTGTCTCCCAACCCCTTTGTAGCACCTGCAAGCAGAACTAAACAACAGGATTTTTCAGAACATGTTCCCAAACATAATACTATAAAGTGACAGCATTTCAAGAAGAAAACCTGTCAATTTATCATCACCAGAAGAGCTGTGATGGCATAATGCTTACAATGCAGTATTGCAGACTAATTCTGTCCACAGCCAAGAGTTTGATGCTGGCTGACTCAAGGTTGACTCAGCCTTCCATCCTCCCGAAATCAGTAAAATGAGGATCCAGATTGTTGGGGGCAATATGCTGACATTTGCAAACCACTCAGTGTGTGCTGTAAAGCAGGGCTTTTCAACCAATGGTACGCGTACCACCTGTGGTACTTTGCCACATGACAAGTGATACGTGACTGCTAGCCAAGTGTAGCACGGGAGGGGAATGAGCCGAAGCGACCCAAGCCTGAGGGAAAGGCAGCTGCAACTGCAGGACAGTCTGGGCTCGGCAGAAGCCCCAGGAGCCGGCAGGGCTCCAGCTGATTGGCGCTTCCGGAAGCAGCGTGGAGCTGGAAGTGAACTGAAGAAAAAAGTGGGGGAGGAGAGGCTATAAAAGGTGGTTTGGGTGGGAAAGGGAAAAAAAAAGACAACAGGGAAACAGAAGGAGAGGTCAGCAGGCAGGGAGGAAACAGGGACAGAGAAGAAGCAACAGCTGTTGTTGGAAGAAAAGGTTCCCTGGTTTGTTTTCTCCAGCCAAGAGAATGCAATCAGCACTGATGAAATGAAAAGCCAGCATGTCAGAAAGGAGGTGGGTTTATTTAGTTCCGGATCAGCTGGCAGCTTGATTGGGTTACCATAAGGATTTTTGTATAGTTTTTACAGCGTTTTGTAATTCAGAGGCTCGGTTTGTGTGCTTTGGTTACTGGAATATTTTAGTCTGTATTTTAAGCTAGCAATGAGTCCAAATTGTTGACTTCCGTAGACTTAATCTCTTTAAACAAACTTAATTAGTTTTACCCCCTTATCTTGAGTCTCTCTATGGCTTTTAGAAAGTTTTCTTTGGAGGTAAACAGGCTTAATTTAAGGCTAAAGCTTTTTGCAATTGCTGGAGCTTTCAGTCTCGGGTTGCAACATCGTGACGCGTGACACACCTGAGGCAGCTTAAAAATAAAAACTAGAGTTTATGTTTTTCTTTATTTTGGGAGCCTTTCTTACTTTGTACTTGATTCCTGTGTCTTTGAGGGTACAGGGAAGGGATTGGGATGTATTCTTACTACACTGTGGAAAGAGTTCAGAAGGGAGAGAGGAAGAAGGGCCGACCAGCTAGCTCAGGGATCTACAAACTTAGCAACTTTAAGACCTGTGGACTTCAACTCCCAGAATTCCTCAACCAGCCATGATGGCTGAGGAATTCTGGGAGTTGAAGTCCATAAGTCTTAAAAGTGCCAAGTTTGAAGACCCCTGAGCTAGCTGGTAGTGATGCATATTAATAAACATGGATAAATTCATCATATATTTGTCAGTGCAAAGGGAAAATGATTCAGCAAAGGAACAGCCACCAAAGAAATTAAAACTGGTAATTTTTTTACTTTTTTTCTACAGTTTGTAATATTTTATTAGCTTATAGAATAAAATACAAAAATACAAAAGCAAAAGTAGGACACTGTGGGGAGGAGAAAGGGGGAAAAAAGTGAGGGGGAGAAGGGAAAAAGAAACAGACTTCCTCTGTTGCAGTAGAAGGAAGCATTAACATTGAATCTCAACGTTTTACTTTTTTACTTTTTACTATTATAAACTAGCTATTTCTATAACAACAAATGACTCTATTCAGTAAAACCCCAAATCCCGCCCCCTTTTTTTGACACCTTGATAAGCACTGGTATTACTCAAATATTGCCTTGTCGAAAAAGTGGTACAATCTGTGAAAAGGTTGAAAAACCCTGCTGTAAAGCACTATGGAGCAGTATATAAGTCTAAGTGCTATTGCTATAATACAGGAGTCTAGGACCTTTAGGCTCCCACCATTGGCTGCGCCCACTTCGCCCCCAGCTATGAGCCTCAGCCCATTTGCAGCTAACTTTCCTCCTCTGCTGGCTCTCCCCCAGCAATTCTCCATGGCCAATGGGCCCCTGGCCCTCTGCCCCCCAGCCCCTCTGCCTAGCCCTTTCCCCTAGGCCAGGGGTCGGCAACCTCAGCTCTTTTATGACTCGTGGACTTCAGCTCCCAGAATTCCTGAGCCAGCATAGCTGGCTCAGGAATTCTGAGAGTTGAAGTCCACGAGTCATAAAAGAGCCGAGGTTGCCAACCCCTGCCCTAGGCACTGTTTGTCCTGGGCATTTTGCTCCACGGGACAAGAAGCTGCCAGCCAATTGGGTGGTGGGTGGCAACAATGGCACTGGGAGGGGGGTGACTGAGGGGACTCAAGGGGCTGTGTGTGATGGGATCGGTGGCAGGCTGGGGCAGAAAACAAGATATGTGTTGGCACAGGGCTGTTGGTGCTGTGGAGGGGTGTCCACTTTATACAAAAACACAAGGATAACCTTATACAAAACGTAGTGTCAAAATCAAACCACATAAGGACTTAGCGAATGTGAGACAGACACTTTCTATATGTTACTTAAATATGAATCCTATTGCTTTAGCTGTTATCCGTGGCTTCTAAAGTTGAAGTTTTACATTTTTAAAATGCTTTTCATTAGTTATGATATAGCACAGAGAAAGTAAGTTCACTGTACGGTAGCACAGTATTAGCAGTTTTAAAGGGCAAGGTCCAAAAAAAGTGATCAAGTGATTAGGCTGAAAAGTGGAATATTTTCAAGACTGGATGGAAGGTGCCAACTGGAGGTAGCAGAAATAACATCCAGAATGGATTGCCAAAAATATTGTTGATCCACTCAGAGTTTTCCTTCACTTTTTCCCCTTTTAGGATTTCACTAGATAACCCATGACACCTTGGGTCATATTCAGAGATTTATCTGCTTTGAAAATCGCCCACATTGAACTGTTTTGTTGTTGTTAGCTGCGAAGTTGTGTCCGACCCATCGTGACCCCATGGACAACGTTCCTCCAGACCTTCCTGTCCTCTACCATCTTCTGGAGTCCATTTAAGCTCATGCCTACTGCTTCAGTGACTCCATCCAGCCACCTCATTCTCTGTCATCCCATTCTTCTCTTGCCCTCAATCTTTCCCAGCATTAGGCTCTTCTCCAGTGAGTCCTTTCTTCTCATTAGGTGGCCAAAGTATTTGAGTTTTAGCTTCAGGATCTGACCTTCTAAAGAGCAGTCAGGGTTGAACTCCTCTAGGACTGACCGGTTTGATCGCCTTGCAGTCCAAGGGACTCGCAGGAGTCTTCTCCAGCACCATAGTTCAAAGGCCTCAATTCTTTGGCGCTCAGCCTTTCTTATGGTCCAACTTTCACTGCCATACATTGCAACTGGGAAGACCATAGCCTTAACTATACACACTTGTTGACAGGGTGATGTCTCTGCTTTTTAGTGTGCTGTCAAGATTTGCCATGGCTTTCCTCCCGAGGAGCAAGCGTCTTTTAATTTCTTGGCTACAGTCCCCATCTGCAGTGATCTGGGAGCCCAGGAAAATAAAATCTGTCACTACCTCCATTTCTTCCCCATCTATTTGCCAGGAATTGAGAGGGCCGGATGACATAATCTTGGTTTTCTTAATGTTAAGTTTCAACCCAAGTTTTGCACTCTCCTTCACCCGCAACAAGAGGCTCTTTAGTTCTTCCACTGAACTGTATAGCACAATAAAACACCGGCACGGGAAATGTTCTATGATATTTCGTATTATGTCATAAACTGTTTAATAATATTGTTTATGTCATGTTTTATAAAAATTTGCCAAATTTTAATTCCATGGGTCTTGGAATTTGGACACATTTTGTAAGTGATATTTGAAGTATCTTGGTTGAAAAAGTTTTGCCCTATAGCCCGCCATTTTGGCCAGTTAAAATCAGTGCCTTAATTTTTACTAATCCCAATTTCTTGTTCAATATTCATACATCAGTCTCTTATGCTATAAAATGGTGAGCAGATTTTGCTTCTGTAATTCAATTCTGAATGGAGGCAGATCAGCTTATAAGAGACTGTTCTTTTAAAAAACGTTTTTAATGTAGATATTACCAGTATTACCGTAGGTGGATCACGTGGGGAAAAACCTAGAATCGTGTGACGACATACACACAAGACAGACACACAAACGAGATACTCACGGATGGCAAGAGACACAAACAGGGAGATAGTCGGTAGAAAAGCAGGATGGAAACTACCTACCTCTGTTGGCAGTCATAGAAGCCAACTGTGATTTGAGTTTTGTAACAATACTCATTAGAAATTCAATTTTTTCCTGCTGTTGATGTATCTGCTTCTCATAGCTGTCTGTCTGTAACGATAGTATAATTGGAAGCAATCATTTTATGTTGATGAATAGGTTTTACCTCAGACAGGCACAAAGAACGCCTATGCCATGGCATTAGCACTTAGATCTACTGCCTCAAAACTCTAGTTTGATTTTATACTCAAGGAGCCCATGTATCTTGTTTCCCTTCTGTTCATTTATTGTATTCTCATTTCATGGTTGTTCTGAGGAACCAGGGTGGAATATAAGGGTTTAACACCTGCCCCCCCCCATTTACTTCACAATAATCTGATAAAGGAAAGTGTGGCTGCAAAACAGTGACTTGTCAAAAATACCAGTATCATTTGCATGGCTGTACTCAAGTTTTATCTACTGTCCTGTACTATACTGCCATTTTAAAAGAAGTTCTGGATTTTTTCCACTTTTGACAAGACAATTATGGACAAGAAAACAATTCGCTTTCTGGCATAGACAGATGAGTTATTTGGTGGAACAATAGCAATGCCACAACTTCATTTTTTTTTAATCTTCCACTTCTGAAAACCATAGCTTTGAGCAAGCAACGGAAAGGGTGCAACTATCTCAAAACACAATAAAAGCTCAGGATATAGCAATAACTGCACTATAAGCCCATTAAAAGGCAAAGAGGTCAGTATATTTGAGCAGCCTGGATGACCTCAGGAAGCAGAAGGAAGAGAAAGTCATTAAGACCCAAATTGAAAATGTACAACAGCAATGTCTTGTCAACGCTTCTGTACAGAGCACACTCATGACAGCTAAAACAGACAGAAGAAAAGATGCTTTTGACAGCCAGTGTGCACAAGTGATTCTTTTAGAGTCAGATGGCAGCAACAAGTTGGTAACTACAAGATATACTTGACAACCAAATATCCATCTGTATTGAGTACCATCTGGCCGTGATGACTCCGGCTTCTATGCATTTGACACAGTTTCGATCTGCAGAGTCTAGCAAAACAAGTGGCCAACCAGAATCCACCATCAGCCACAAACTGACAGATGCTCCAACCAGTTCGTGAGACCATACAGTAAAAGGGAGGAGGGGTCACCGGAGCAAAAGCCTCTTCTTTAAGTCACCCCAAGTTAAATGGGAGACAGTAATAAGTTGACAAACTTTAAGCAACTGCCTTGTACTTTGCCCTTGGGAATTTAAGTAGAGAAAACTTCAAAGCAATGAACTAATTAAGGAAAGGGAGAATCCAAATGGCATTTGACACACACACAAACAATCCACTTATTTGGTTAACGTATTAAATGGTAATCAGGATATCACAGAGGCGCAGAAGCATACAGCACAGGGACAGATTTTGTCCTCTGCATTGGTGGGACCACTAAACTGAGTTTTGTTAAATTGTCTACTGTACCATTTAGAGGCCTTTCATTCAGGCTAAGAAAAAGAACCATTTGACTGTTCAATAAACAAACTTCTCTAGGCAAAAACTTTCACTGGGAAACATTTACAAATAAAACCACCAGCAATATATTTTAAAATTATCAGATGACACTGATAAGCAGCAGATAAACAACTGCTTGAATACTTCTTAGATCTCCTCAAATAGAAGGGAGAGAAACCCCAGTTCTATGGTGTTTCATTTGACATGAAAAGCGAAAATCCAAAAGGGTGTGAGCAAAAGCCCAAAGGCTTCCTGCATGGCTGCAGAACTATGGATGAGACTCATCTATAGCGAACCCAGTAAAGGTAGTCCTTGTTTAGTGACTACAATTGCGACTGACAACTCGGTTGTTAAGTGAAGTGATTGCTAGTGAAACTATGTCTGTGTTTATGATCTTACTTCAGCTTTCCTAGAACTTATTAGCACATTTTGTTCGATGGTTTTTATATAAAGATGCCAATTGAATAAGGACGCTTCTGTATGCAAAACCGCTGAGCTATAGTATATTCCTCTTATCTCCCTATAATGTCCCTAGACCACTGGGTCTCAGTAGTGTGCTGCAGCATACAGGTGTTTTTAGTGTGCCACAAGATTTTTGTCTTATTTGCCTGTGTGTGTATATCTGTGTATATATATCTGTATGTGTGTGTGTGTGTGCGTGTATAAATGTATAATCTGTATGTTTAATACAGTGCAGATATTTTTTAAAAAATTATATAAATTTCCTTCAAACCTTATGTTACATATTTAAAAATAGGCACACTATATATGATCAATCATTTTCTGGTGTGCCATAGAGCTACTGCTATATTAAATATTGTGTCATAGGATGCAGTATTGCAAAATAGGGTGAGAAATACTGCACTAGACTATGTTTTTAAGTTTAACACTAACACTAAGACTAAGTTTAACACTACTTCCGTAATACAAAGCACCAACGAAAAAACATTTCACATGCCTGTTTCCTTACTGTTTCCTCTTGCAAATGTGGGAGACTGTTCTTCCCCTACTATCAACTTCCTGACTATCTCTGTCTCCTTGCAAGCCGAGCATTCTTTGACAAAGGCAATCCAAGAGGCAAATGGTAGATACATGTCAAAGCTGCCTAAGAGTTAAAAGAGAAATTCAAGCTATCCTTGATAAGACACAAAATTCAGTTTCATAAACAGAAAATACTATCTTTAGCATGGCACAGCATTATATTGTGATTGCATGATTTTGGCAGATAATCAACATAGCATTACTGAACTACACTGAATATTTCTGCAGTGTAGGATATCTGAGTTGACCTTTTTTTCTCAGAAGCGATCTTAAAGGAAATCTTAACTCGTAGGATTAGTTATTAAAACATACGTACTTTTTGCTTTAGTTCTTTGCTAGCAGAGTCTCTCTCCATACACGCCTGTCGAAATGCTTCATATGCCTTATTAAGCTGCTCTGCAATATTTTTATCCATACTTCCCAGCAATATTTCATCACTGAAGAGATTATGAATGCAGCAGATTTGGTTAAATTACTTTAAACAAAGAGAAAGATATCGGTTATTATAGATTAGTTTGCTGCTTCACATTTGTCCAGAGAAAAGAGCAACTAATGGAGCAATATGGTGATATCCCATTTAACACTATTTGGATTTTTTTTCCCCAAAACAAGGCTTGCCCCCCCCACTTTAATTTGAGGATCTCTTTTTAACATTGATACCTTGATACTCCAGATACAAGTATTCCTTGATTTATGACCACTGAGCGTAAAAATTATTTTGCCAAGTAAAACAGTTGTAAGTGAATTTTGCCCCATTTTGCAACCTTTCTTGCCACAGTACTAAAGTAAATCATGGCAGTTGTTAAGTTAGTAACACGGTTGTTAAGTGAATCTGGCTTCCCCATTGACTTTGTCAGAAGGTTACAAAAGGTGACAATTGTAATAAATATGAATTAGTTGCCAAGTGTCTGAATTTTGATCACGTGACTGTGGGGACACTGCAACGTTAGTGTGCAAAAGGGTCATAAGTCACTTTTTTCAGTGTCATCGTAACTTTGAATGTTTACCAAATGAACTGTTGTAAGTCAAGGTCTACCTGTAATGCACGAAATGAAACAAACAGCTACTATGAATTCAGTAACCACAGATAATGCTTTTAAATGAATCTGGATTTTATAAATTATATGTGCATGTTCCATGTAGATGCAACTATTTATTCAGGCTAGGCAAGGTTAACTACTATTCTATAAAGCAAGCTTGCTGGCAACCCACTAAAACAGTCCATTCATACCTGCTCCCCTCCAGAAAGAAGTAAATGAGCTATAAACAAACATTTTTTTAAAAAAATATGATTCCACCTGCCCATATGTATTTCCTTATTTGAGTGAGGATGGTCTTTGTGCATGCTTACGGAAGCAATAGTACTCTCCCTGATTTGCTACTAGGAGTTAGCAGGATGTGATGGATGTGTGTATACATGTGAGACTGGCCACTCAGGTGAACATCAGCTTGTATGCATCATGGGAGTTTCCAGATGGGTGAAGGGTTCCCACTGGTAGTGTGGGATCAGATGGGAGGAGCTGTGGCAACTCCTCTGCTTTTGCCATATGGCTTTGTCTTCTCATCTCCCAGGGAGAAAAGGGGCTAGAAGAAGCTGCTAGTACATTGCTGAGAGCTCAGACATCCAATGGTGATGGGAGAAAGAAAAAGTAAGTGGAGGTTGGAATGGAAGGGACGAGTGGGAAGTCCTGGTAGAGTAGCTAAATCCAGCAAAATAACTGGAGACCCCATGTTGGCTATGGGGTCACGTAATGGAATGCGTGAAAGCCTTAGGCAGGTTGGTGGGTGAAGGAATTAAAGGCTATAATAGAAGAGATTCTTGAGTCCAGCGAAGGTGACAGCATGAGAAAGGAGGTGATTGTACCTTAATTACCGGTATGCTTTGGCAGGATTTTAGGATTTTGTTACATTATCCTATGACCAATAAGATATTCCCAGAAAATGGTTCTTTTTCCTGAGCTTGCCATTCTCACAGGACTGGACAGGTTGTTAGGATATGGGAGCATCCACGGGCAGCTTACAGGCATCGTAGCCAGAAATAACGCCAGGAATGTTACCATGGCAGGTAGCCCTGCGTACACTGGGTATCCTGGGAGGGACAGAAATACTGCCACTGGCCAGGAGGGAAGGAAGGAACAGGCTAAACCACAGGTCTGCAACCCGCGGCTCCGGAGCCGCATGCGGCTCTTTCAGCCGTCTCCTGCGGCTCCCACTCGTCTGCCATGTGCAGTTCAAAAAAAAAAGGTGGGACTAAAAAAGTTCAACCAATCAATTCAAATATGCAGGGTAAGTGCATATCTCGCCTTGGCTCCACTCTTCAGTCAAACCCTGTTCTGCGCATGCGCGTATGTACGCGCATGTGCACACATTTTTTGCGGCTCCCAGTTTTTCCTTTTGTGAGGGAACCGGTTCCGAGTGGCTCTTTCACTGTTTCAAGTTGCTGACCCCTGGGCTAAACAGATGAGCACTATTCCTTCTCCGTCTCTCTCTTAGTCCAGTCAGTATTTCTGTCTCACTTCATTCCAAGCAGTATTTACAGAAGATCTATGTGAATGGGGTTTTTTTTGTTTTGTTTTGCGTGTTTGGTGTATAAATGAATGCCCTCTAATAACTCCACAGCCTCCAAGGAATCCATGGCCCACAGTTTGGGAACCACCACGAGGAGTTAAGGCTGAAACCATCATCCATTTTCCTGGAAGATCAGCAGGAATTATCTATGGCTGAAGCCAGGGGTCCCCAACCTTTCTGGGGAGGTGGTGCACATGTGCAGATGAAGCTCTGCTTGCTCACCCGCCGTTTGCGTGTCCCAGTTCCTAACAGCCCCAGAGTGGTTTTGGCCTGCTGTCCGGGGTATTGGGGAATCCTGGTTTAAGCCATAAAGGTGACTGTACAGTTTGGGCACAGCGGACTGTGTGAATACAGCCATTCAAGAAATCATAATTAAGCAAACCCTGGCTTATGAATCAGGTTAGAAAGATGCAAAACAAAAATGACAAAGCGTGATAACATTCTAATCCTGTAACTTTCTTTTAAAAAACTGAAGTGATAAGAAAAAAAAACATTAGTTACTGCTAGGAGGCTTATTGGAAGAGGGTAAGAAAAAGGAAAACAGGAGAATTTATCCCAAAGAAAACAGGAAAATTATTTTCTTTAAATCAGAAGGTCCATCTAGCCCAGTAATTTGTTTTCTAATGGTGATTACTAAGAGTTGACATTTGAAAAGTTAAAAACAAAGGAAAAACCCAACATCAAATTGTCATAGGCACACCATCCTTAGCCAGTCTTTAATGTTTAGACATAACAATCTATATATAGATTATTGCTTAATTATTAAAAAGTTATATTATTTTTCGCAGTGACTAATGTAATTATACAGTTTCATTATAAGAGTATTAAAAATCAATAAAAAAGAGAATGACCTGGTTAAAACTCTCTTCAACAATCCAATAAACACTTAAAATTAATAGAAACATCTATTAACAGAGAAAGAAGTAGACCGATCTTGGAGACACACTTCAAGACTTGGGAGAAACCATTCAAAAGGTTTCAATTCTACCACTAAATGTGACTTTAAAAAGTCAGTGGAGGAAAAAAATGTTTTTCCAAAAAATCTTAATGCCTAAATAAATTAATGAGATGAAAAAGCAGGGTTTTAAGTTAATTTAATCCAAGTCACATATGTCTTAAAAGTTACAATGAGGATACCTTATAAACAGACTGAAAAATATTGAAACTGGGCTACGCAAGAAGCCATCTTCAAAATCCTTTGCTATTACAATGGGTTTTCTTTTGAAATACTGAATTTTGAGACAATTTAACCTGCTAACAAAGCAGTGAAATATAATCTCCCATTTAATATTGCCCTATTACAGTAAAACTATAACAGAATAAAAATAGGTAAAAATTGAAGAGTTATTTTAAACCTAAATGATCAGTGGACAAGGCATTTAGTAGATTAATCTATTAGCTAAGCCTGTTTGCAGCACGCTATTATGTGACAACACAAATACAAGATGTAGTGTGAATATGTAAGGAAAATACTCAAGTTGCCACTATAATTTCTTTAAAATATGAGACCAACTAATGCAATACCAATAATGAAAGTTACTACGGGCTGGAACAGTCCTTATTCCCTATGTAGACCAAAATATTGCACAGTTCTCTTTAACCACAGATTTAATGCTAGTTGAAAAACCAAAACCAATTATCCTTCCTCAGATTTCATACCAAACAAACAAGAACAGCTTCCAGAACATAATTAATTAAATGTGACAAATTTCTAATTTAAACAGAGTCAACTTTGGCACCAGCATTCTTTTGCTTCCCTATTTATCATTGAGGGAAAACTATTTTTTTAAGGAGCCCTTACTCCTGCTCAGATCCTTTGCATTCATTTTAACTGAAACATAATGGTTTATAAAGATTTCTAATAGTGCATTCTCAAGCCAGTTAACTCATAATTGTCACCAAACACAAGGAATTTACAAATTTACTGAAATTTGTAAGATGGTTGCTTAAGAGATTTAAATGTCCATCTTTTAATGGCTTATTTGGATGGATGCTAGATGGAACTCAAAGAGGCGAAAGAGTAATTCCAGCCGATTCCATCCATTGTGCAACCATCCTGAAGGAGTGAGATCTGAATGAAAAGTCAAAAATTACTCAGTATTTCCCCAGAGGACTAGTCAAATGCTTCACTTGGTTGGGCTAAAATGAACTCTTTCCCCCTGTAAGACTGAGAAGGCATATCTGATCTGGCCTTAATGCCATCTCCTCTTTCCATGTTCTTTCATGGTCCAGCAATGCTCATGTTAACTCAAAAATGAGCCCCATTGAATACTGTGAGAAAAAGGTACAGGATTAGAGCCCTGGGGAACTATTAATTCTATATTTATGACAACTGTTGCCATGGTGTTATGTTTCTACAATTGCTGAGCTTTCCAACCCAACAGTAGCCAAATGTGTCAGAGTTTGATAAATGTCACAAATTGGCATCTACAACATTGGGGGGGGAACTATAAAGACATTTGCGTTGTTCTGCCAAATATTGTGTCTTTCTTCAAAATGGGGATGAGAGCATCTTGATAATTAATGCAACAGGTCAATTAGCTAGGCAGGACTAGGACTAGGGAGAGAAACGGACACTTGGCCTTGATTACGGCAATTGCTTCGCAGGGCTTCCATGACAGGTACTTCTTTTTTAATTTTTTGTTTGAAATAAACAAGGAAGCATAAAATATACTCTTTGGGAGAAAAAGAGAATTTTTTTTAAAGAATGGGCAAATACAGTACAGGTAGTCCCTGACTTACAAAACAGCATTGAAAAAAGTGATTTATGACTGTTTTGCACACCTAGAACCATTGCAGCATCCCCATGGTCATGTGATCAAAATTCAGAGGCTTGGCAACTGAGTCATATGTATGATGGTTGCAGCATCCCGGGGTCGTGCGATCCCCTTTTGGGAGCTTCTGACAAGCAAAGTCAATGTGAAAGCCAGATTCACTTAACAACCATGTTACTAACCTAACAACAGCAGTTATCCACTTTAGTACTGTTGGAAGAAAGGTTGTAAAATGGGGCAAAATTCACTTAACAACTCTCTCGCTTAGCAACAAAATTTTTGGGGTCAATTGTGGTCATAAGCCGAGGACCACCTGTACACAATCTGTGGGCATTGTTCCTCCGCGACAGCATCAAAACTCATATTCTGTTACAGGTCTCAACATTGGAGGGAAAGGAGGGAGAGGTTTTAAGGGGTCTGAAGATCACAACAGGAGGTCATAGCTTCCAGGTTGCCATCCCATCCTTTTGAAACAAACTGATCCCAATACAGAGATAAAAGGACCTAGAACTGTTGGTAAGACAGGCAGCCCCCAAATATAAATTCTATATGCAGAGGAAGGAAACTACACACCTGTCTAGAAATACAAATCTCAAAGCAGTATGCATGTGGATGGGTTAAATTCACACTATATGAAAGAAAGCTGAAGCTGCAGGCTTTCATCTGCCCATCCGCTACCCCCCTTGAAAATGTCTGAACGCTGCTCAGAGGGCGCCCAAGTGGCTTTGGAAACTTTTCTATGGAACCTTAAGGTTCTGCAAGAACTTGATGAGATTCTGAGAGAGTTTAAAGACAAATCAAAAGCCCAAACACAACCAGGGACATCGGTACAATTTCCCTCAAGAATAGCAATCATACCCCAGTCATTGAACTTTGATTTGTTTGGTTGAAACATCAGCCTCCTATTGTGTAACTAGAATTGTGTAACTCTAGTTTTAACTTTGGTAAGCTGAAATCTTTAAATTTTCTATTTAAAATAACTGTTTCTCAACTTTGGCAACTTTAAGATGTTTGGCCTTTTAAGTCCCAGAATTCCCTAGCCAGCGTGCTTAAGTCACTCATCTTAAAATTGCCAAGGTTGAGAAACATTGACTTAGAATAATGGACAGATTTTCTGGGAAAGTAATTGCTACAAAGTTTGTGAAATTCATAAATTTGCATAAATAACCTATAGTGAACACAATTTAATTTTATTCCCCATTTTCTGCCATGAGAGCTTTGTCTCTTACTCAGGGATTCTGGGATTCTTTTTTCTTAACTAATTGGTTCCATAGCATAATTGGGATTTTAATTGTATTTTAACTGGGGTTTTATTTCAAGGTCAATATAATCTTTTTAAGTGATTTTCAGTTTTGTAATTTGTTGTATTGTTTTTAAAAACCTTGTGAACCGCCCTGAGTCCTACAGGAGAAGGGCGATAAATAAACAAACAAACAAACAAACAAACAAATAAATAAATAAATAAATAAAATAAATAGCCTGTAAAAGTTTGAAAATCCCTGTTGTAATGTCCCAAAGGTACTTTTTGAAGAGGCAACTGGACTTTATGTTTCCATGAAGACGTTTTTCGCTCCTTCTCCAAGAAATGTTGTAATAGACTTAAAACTGAAAGAAAAGTGGGCTTAGGTGCCATATCAGTTGCAATTCAATACAAATGAATCAGATGGAGAAAAAGGTTATCTGGGACCTATCCCCAATGATGTCAGAAATTAGGAAGCAAGTATGAGATGGCAGTCGAAGCCTTTAAAATAATTTTTTTCCAAACAGAATATTTTCTGGTTGTGCTGAAGTTCAATAATTCTCAGCTGGCATTGGCAGAAAATTATGTTTTGGCTATAAATGGCAAAAGTCAAAGTCCCATCCCTCTGGAGGGTATCCAGTTGAGAAATGTTGCTTTGAAAACTATCCAAAATTAAGTCAATGAAGATTCTCAGTTGTCTTCTAGGTAGAGTTGTCTGGAAGTTGGCTCAGGACAACTGGATGTATTTTGGGTCTGAAACGATTCACTGCTTATTCAAGTCTTATCTAATCCAAGACTGAAGAAGCTACTTGGATAAGCAGCAAAGCACAGAAGTTCAGTTCCCATGACTCAACTTTCATCTAAAGTTAAATCATTATGCAGGAAAATCAGAAGCAGAGCCAAGTTACCCAATACAATTAAAAGAAAAACTGAAAAGGAGATGCTGGGAAGCCTCCTTATGTACCAGATCCAGAAACCAAATTGTATTAATTAATCACTAATTGCTTGAAAAATTATTGCCATACAGTATTCAGATAACGGGAGCAATAGAAATATTATAGCTGCACTGCATTAACTTGAATGATCAGGAAACTTTCTTGAAGAATAATTGAAAGAAATGGCATCAACAAGACTGGATTCTCTTCTAAATTTATTGTTCCACTGAAGTTTCCATTAAAGGAAATGCTAGACAACTGTGCCAATGCAGCTTTTTAAATAGGTAAGACCATCAGAAATAGAATTGGAAGACAGTTCTTCAAAACAATAATCCAAATTAGATTTAGTGAAATATTTCTGGTGAAACATTTCTCATTTTTTAACCTCATTTTTCCCACTCTTCTTTCAAAGGTACGAACATTAATTTAAACAGAAACAAAAGTGGCTGATTTTTATGTTTCACGCTGTGAGCCAAATGTTATTTGGGTTACACCTGTCCACTTAAAAGTATGGTATTAAATGGAAATCTCCTGATAAACAAGGTTTATTCTTTGCATTGATGTATGAAATGCTGTTTTGAAGCTGCCTCACAATTATCTTGAAAATAACTATGCACTGCTTAGCAAATTATTGCAAGTTGTCTTGAAGAAATAAAAAGAAGCAATTCTTATAACAAGCTACTGAAAACCTAGGACATGCCCCTCCACTCTCAGTTATAAGAGACAGATAAGACACACATATATTGCAAAACAATGCTTTTCATTTACATTTTTAGCACATTGTCTAATATCATAGGACAGTTTTATGAGTATCCTTATAGACCGCCTTTTTATTTAAACCTCATCATTTTTGAGATACACTATATTGCAAGAAAGGTACATTGCTTGCAACAAAAATCAAATTCAACATAAACTAGAGGTTCAAGCATCTGGAAAAAAAATATGGAGAAAGGATTTTTCCACACTTTCATAGCTTTCTAACACACACACACACACACACACACATATATATATATATATATATATATTATATATATATATATATTTATTTTATGGGACTTATATGCCGCCCTATCTCCCGAAGGACTCAGGGCGGCTCACAACAATAAAACAGCTATAAAAAACAGTAATACAAATATTAAAAAAGAATTAAATTACAAAGCCCCATAATTAATTACTAAAACCAATAAAATTAAAACAATATTAAAAACCCCCATCCTCAGTCCAGGTCGGCCAGTTGGACCATAAGTATCAACATGTCATCTCATTCCTAGAAAACTGCCCCAAATGTTGCAGGTTCACTAAATCCTGCATGATTTTATTAAGCAAGACTCCTAAAACTACAAGAGAAATTGAATGAAAGTTCAGCATTCTAACTTGAGAGTTTGGCAGTGCTTAAAAATTGTTTTAATTAAATTGTTAAGGTTTGTGTAAGGGTTTTTTTTGTGAGAAATGAATATTCTGGACTATGCTGGGGTCAGCCTTTCCCCCCCTGAAATATGAGCATTCTTTTAAAGAAAAGAAGCTCCACAACTTTAACTTGCCCCGTTGGCCATCAAAGAAAAATGTATCTCCTTCTTTAAAGAAATGGAAGATTTGTCCAGTCTATTCCTGAACTGCTTAGTAGATTTTTTTTGTTCAAATCAATAACAGATAAAAATACAAATCAAGATATAAGGAATGTGCACCACACAAAAAACTCACCAAAGCAAAGCAGACAAAATAGGGAGAACTTATTTCACGGGATTTACCGGCTCACTGAACCAAATGAAAAGATAATATCTGAGAATCAAAGTAGCTCATTGAGATGCAAAACCTGACAGAAGAAAAAAACAGACCAATTCAAAGAAGTATGGAGTGTAGAAAAAGCAAACTACATATCACTATTAAGAACTGTCTAGTCCAGGAATAGGCAACGTTGGCTCTTTTATGACTCGTGGACTTCAACTCCCAGAATTCCTGAGCCAAGGTTGCCTACCCCTGGTCTAGTCAATCTACATGTAAACAGTGTTCAAGTGCTGGACATGGAGCTTGATTCTGATCTCTATTTAGTCATGAAATTCACAGCTGATTCTAAGCAAATCATTCTCTTGGCTCAGAGATGCACAGCTCAAACCCCAGAGTTGTTGTTACTCTTCTACAACGTAACCTGTAACTGCCACATAACCTCAACAATTATCAAATTAAATGACTGAAGGGTGAAACTGTTAATTGAGAGGTTGGAGGATAATAATGACATTGAAATACTTGAGAATGAAATCAGTTAGTCTTCATTTTATCCATCATTTTTCGCAATGTGATTGCCAAGTAGGTCATTTTAAAACCAGGCTCACAAGATGTACATCAGATAGTTGTGGGAATACAAGAGGAGAATCTTAAAGGCTACCCAGGACCCCATGGAAAATGGAACAATTGTATTAATTAATTTAAAGCTTACTCTACATACATATAATACATTCCATCTTTTTCTTTCAAAAATTATGAAATAGAAACCTTATTTAAAAATGTTATTTTCTAGTACGCCTATATGTGTGTGATAAATTTCTTTTTAAAAATATTTAAGATGATTATACTTAAGTGAAATTCTTAAATTTTGTATAAAACTAATCATAATTAGGAAAGCTATAGCCCTTCTCTTTTGTTCATTGCCGAAAGTAATTCTGACATGTTTTGATAGAATTTAATCCTAGCATCAGAATACAAGCAGGTTTTTACACTCATACAAGCTTTACTCATCAGTGTAGTTGAAGTGATAGAATAAAAATCTCATAGAAATTTTTAACTCCTCTATGGAGTTTTTAACATCCACATTATTATGACAAATGCCTAAGTGGTTTAACTGTTTAAATAGATACTTTCAATGACCATTTTTGGAAGAGAAATTGTATTGGGCTGGGTTCAACAATCACCTAAAGCTTACGGTAGTTTGCTTAAAAATGGAGCTGAACTAGCACATAAGATGCTGAGCTGAAACTAAGCAACCTTGATTATGGCTGAGAATGATATGTGAGTTCTGTCAGTACATTTCAGCTCTATTTTTTTCTAATTCCAGATCTGGAGAGGGAAATGGACTTTTTTTAAAAGCAACATAATTTAGGTTTTGTCAGTATGTACATCATTTTGGTTGATAAGATGGTGTGGTTTGCATATCATCTGATGCAAACAATCTGTTCCAATCTTGCCTCTGCCCATGCCACCTGTGGCTTTTGTATGGATAAACTCAACTATCCCAGACTTAGCTTCTAAAGTTGCCAGGCTAAAGTTGCAGCCTTGGCTTTACAGGTAGTCCTTGATTTATGACCATAATTGAACCTAGAATTATGGTCATAGGTGTAGGTCATAATACTCATTAAGTGGGTCACTGCATGAGTGCACTTGATTTAATTACCTTTTTTGCGGTGGTTGTTAAGTAAATGTGATTATTAAGTAAATCCATTGTTTGCTGTGATGTTTTTTGTTGGAAGCCAGAAATAAATGCCAGCTTCTGGCTAAAAAGTCATAAATCATGGTCACAATACCAAGGGATGCTGTAAAAGGCCATAAAAGTAGGCCTGTTACCAAGTGCCCAAAATGTGACCAGCCTGATTGCAAGGGCAAACCACTTCTGAAATCTTGCCATGAAAACTGCAGGGACTTACCCAGGCAGTTGCCAGAAATCAATGCTGACATAAAAAAAAGTCAGTTGTAGATTTTAGAAGGCATAGTATTTGAGGAGCGGACTAATGCTCTTGAATCCAAAGAGAGGGGGGAAAGCTACTCTTTATATCATATTCAGAAAGTGATCAGAGCATATTTTTACCCTGTTCTTCACATGAATCTAACTAAAATTGATTCCCATCATTTTAAAGGTGCGTTCTTCTAAATTAATATACACAAGACTACAGATATTTGAACTTAGCTGTTTTAGTTAAAACCTTGCATATGATTAAAAAATAATTCCACTGATTTCAACAGAAGCACATTTGGCTTCTCAAAAGCACTCACAATTGACTGCACTCATATAACACACTAAAATAGTATACAAAATGTATGCCTGGATTTGCACACCCCACTAACTCTAAACAAGCACTCTGATTTAATTAGATGTATTTGTTACTTTCAGGAAATAGTGTCCATGGGATGATTGTCAAACAAGGCTTCAGTGGGGCAAATTCCATCTCTCTTGTTAGTACAAAGATGGAAACTTTCCATTCAGGGAAACCGGAGGAAGACCTTCACAGCCTTCAGGATTTCTATTCCAGTCGCAATCCTTCTAGGAAGAAAGAGCAGACTGGTTTTTCAAATACTCGCCCACTGGAATTTCTCGGAGGTGTAGTTTCGCAATAAAAAAACTTCCACGGTCTGGGTTCAAGGATTCCGGAACAGGAAGTTTTCTCCAGTCCTCGGCCCTTCCGCAATTGGTTCGTAAACACTCAGAAGCTACACGACACTCCAATGTTTGTGCTACTTATAAGAGGAAATGAACAAGCCATCTCTTTGCTCCGGGTATAACTGGTTTTAGACAAAGCAGCCACCCTGCCGCCTCTCCCCTTGAGCCTCCGAGTGGTTTTTCCTCCTTAGGCGCTTCCGCCTTTGTCATAAAATCTATGAATGACAAGAGGCGCTGAAATAAAGCAACCCTTGTGGCGTTTTTCTAACTGACCCCAAAGGCCCTGGCAAACAATGGCAAAGCGGACCTGGGAAATAAAAAGACACAGGTTAAATAAACTGCATCTCTTCGCCCACACCTCAAATCGAGAGCGTTCGCCCCGGGATTAGGGCAGACGGACCAGAAAGAGAGCTTGTTTACAACTGCACGGTTAAGAGTTTACAAGGCAGCTTTCCAAAGGTAGCTAGGTAAAGTTTTTTTTTTTTTGCTGTGTGAAGAGACTACCCAAGCTAAGAAGGCAGGGCTTAAAATGGAAAGCAAAACGGAAGCAGAATAGCTAGCTAAACTACAAAGGGTGGGGGTGGGGAGAGAAACAGAGAAAAAAAAAACTTTGGGGGAACCGAAAGAACTTCGTGTTAATGTGGCTTTTCGAGAAAAGGCAAAGCATTACAGTTCAAAAACGTCGGCGAAAAGTTGCGGGCTCGGCCGCTTAGCGGGCGACTTATAAAGGCAAGAAGAAACTTACGAAGCCCCCGCCGTGATCGGCTACGGCGCTCCGACCGCCTCGGAGCAAGCCCGAAACTCCGACGCGCCACCCAGGAACAGAGCGAACTTCCTACTGAGCCGCCGCCGCCGCCATGTGATCCGCTGCGTCAAGCCCTGCCAGCTCTCGGCAGCTGGGCTAACTAGGCGGGGACGCGGATCTCGGCCTTGCCGCCCTCGCCGGGCTTTCTTGGTTCCCCGACGGGCTCTTTGTGCCCGTCCTAGTCGGAGAAAAGAGGGCAAATGGGCTGTTCTCTCAGCTTTCCCTCCTCACCCGTCTTCTCGCCTCTGGCTGGGCAGCGCGGTGCAGGGGAGCTTCTCCCGCACGTCGCCCCGCCGGGAAAGGAAGGCCCACCGGGCCTGCTGGTTGTCCAGGCTTGGGTGAGCGGGGAGCGAGGGGAAAAAAACGTGGCAGGCAGAGCCTCTGCCCGCGGTTTGCCCGCTTGCCCACCTGCAGCTAACGCCACCGGGAGAATTGGGCTGCTGCGCCCAGTCCCGATCGCTGCACCGCCTACAGGTTGGAGCCGACAACAGGAAGATCTTCGGCCTGCGTTCCTCCTCGCGGCTGCCTTCTCTGCTTCCCCTATGAGAGAAACTGGTATTCTCCCTTTGGCCTTTCACAATACAAGGTCGGGGGACCACCCGGAAATCCTCCAATCTTTCCCTAGGACCTAGGGCAGGGGTAGGCAACCTCGGCTCTTTTATGACTCATGGACTTCAACTCCCAGAATTCCTCAGTCAGCTATGCTATGCTATGCTGACTGAGGAATTTTGGGAGTTGAAGTCCATGAGTCATAAAAGAGCCGAGGTTGCCTACCCCTGACCTAGGGTTAGGCTATACCAGGGGTAGGCAACCTCGGCTCTTTTATGACTCATGGACTTCAACTCCCAGAATTCCTGAGCCAGCCAAGCTGGCTCAGGAATTCTGGGAGTTGAAGTCCATGAGTCATAAAAGAGCCGAAGTTGCCTGCCCCTGGGCTATACCAAGAAATCGAAAAACACCCTGGAAGAACGGCATTATTGTATACAATACAATACGGTTGTTGCATTCAGGAAGAGCCCAGCATTTTAGTTGAACTGAGGCCACTTTATCCTATGATGATTGGGAAGAGCACAGCTTAATCCTGTTTGATATCCAAAGGGCAGCGGGAGGAGGTGATCAAGTCTGCAAATCAGGCAGTAGCTTAGTTACTAATTTCTAAAGTAAGCTACAGTGAAGTGCTCACCATAATGGACATCTAGAACCTTGCAGATGTAGAAGTTGTTGCTTACCCTGACGATTATTTGCTCTGCCTATCCTATCTAGACTACAAAAATCTGGATGGCCACCAGATAGTAGAAGATAGCAGAAAATAGGTAAATGTTTCTGTTATCTTTACTACCCTGGAGCAGTTGTTGGAATATTTGCAGCCTGCACATCTATCCCTGTCTCAGTTTTCTGGGTTTGGACCTCTTATTGAACTATAAAGTGATATCAAACATACTGAAACATATGGGGGGGTAGGTTTGTACATCATACTAGACTTAAGATGTGGCTGACTATGATTTAGTGGGTTTTGCAGATGCAGTTTTACAGATGAACTTATATGAGACAAAACAGCTATTGACATTTTCAGTATTTTCCATTAACTAACTAGTTTGGTGGCTGATGGTGGCTTGTTATACTTTAATTGCAACATAAAGATTAAACATTTGGACAGTGCCTTGTATAAAGCTTTATTTTATTATACTAGTGGCTAAATATTTAGCTTCTGCAACATATATGTAAAAAATAAGTGAATCTCTGATCACCAGTAAAGCTAGCAATGTATTTGCAGGAAGGAAGAAAACAGATGGATCACAGACAGATTCAGTTGGAAAAAAGGGAAACTATGGTCAACTCCCATATATGTTTGCAGTCTACTTTGCTTGCTGCAACAGAATCCTGAGAAAATCAAGCCCATCTTGATTGGCAGAGCTCACGTGGCCTAAAGTGGAACAATTCTGCTCTTCTGTGATCTAAAACCATTACTTCTATTTTACTGAAGAAAACAGGAGGTTATAATTGACGCCATTTGAACAAAAAAAAGATCATATATAGATTTTGGAAAGATTCTTAACAAGGAAGAGAATCTTACCCCAGACAAAAACTCTATCCTCTATCAACATGTGTAGATGTGTATTTTGCAAAAAAGGAAAACAATTTGCTGTGTTGTCACAGCTGTGATGCCCAGTACATTATATATAATTATGCATTGATGTAATGATTATGTATGTTATTGCAAGGTATTGTACAAATGTTAAAGGCACTAAAGTGTACCCTGGAAAAATGAAAAGAATTTTAGAATGTATGAATTAACTCTATGTAACAGGTCCATTTTGGAAAAAAGTGATCAGCAGATTATGTGAACAGCATATCTGCTTTTAATTTAGACACTTTTAGACATAGAAAAGAGACAGAACTTTCAAAGTCAGAATTTATTCTTATCCCTTACCAACACGGGATACTTCTAGATGAGCAGGCACCCTACCTTAAACACAAAATTGTATTAGCGAATCTTGTGATATTGTCCAAACTAATGGGTGGGAGACCTCATTATGTAGAGATGGAAAAATCATATTCCCTGGTAATAATGAAAAGCCAGCCTGGTTGTTCACATGGTTTAGACAGTCACTTGTATCAGCATGAAGGAACTTTACTATTGTATCATTCTTTCTTTGAGACACTCTCTGCTTTAGAAATTGAGCATGTGCCAACTTTGCTATGGTTGAGTAGCAATTGCAGTGAAATGAAAATCTGTTTATTTACCCCTAGCATTTGAGAGCTCATGATGGCATAGCTGAACTAGTTAAGAGCCATTGTTTTATTATTCTTACATTATTTTGATGTGCTTAATCACATTTCTTAAGATTTTCTTCAATACCAGAAAAATCATTGCACAAAAGGTAACAATATTTAAAATGCATTTTTTTTTAAAAACTGGTTGACAGAACTTCCCTTATTGTGGATGGCACTCCTGTTACTATAGTTTTTTAGGGCTACTCAGATGTACATTCTTCTGTTCAGGGAAACATAATTCCCAAGTTAAGATTAGGGGTGAAGGGGGGTTATTTTTTTTAAATCTGTTCCTGCCCATGTCCATCTTGTTATTCATGTAGTAAAAATAAAAAGTCGATTTTCCTTGGGTGACAACTAGGGTAAATCTTTACTTGGGAATAATTTATTATCAGGCAGAATTTAATACTGGGAAGTTTTCTAAGGAAACAAATTTGAGTAGCACAAGAAATGTTCTACTTCTAATGGGCTGGGGCCTATTGCATTTATACTGATGTTGTCCACATAGAAATATAGTTTCCTTACAGATAAAACTAAGTCACCATTACAAATATTTACACACTGTTGTGCCCAGCATGACAATAGAATCATCATTATCATATCATCATCATCATCATCATCATCATCATCATCATGCAGCTTTACTGGGAACAGCTTAAAGTTGAGATGATATCTGTAACACCATCAGACATCCACATCTGCCTATCCCAGATAGAAAATATATAGATAGATAGAAAGATAGGTAGATAGATTGATAGATAGGAGACAGAATTGGTATCCTCATGAACAAAAGTACAGTAAAAAAACTATTAATTTCAGCATTCTCATTTGTTTTAACGTCATGATGTTTTATTTGGGGGGATTTTGTTGAAGAATAGTCCCAGGTTTTTATCAGTAATTCCAATTGCAGAATTAATATTTTTATTGCTTATAAAATTGTAAAAGAACAGAAGAATCCCAGATTATTTACACCAAAGCACATATAGGAGGTAGGCCCTAATTATAAAATGAATTATAAAATCTACACCCTTTTTTAATACATGGATTTGATGCAGAGTACATACCTTCTATCTTAGCAAAGTAGTCTTTGCTTTCCAGAATATTCAAATCATTTGGAAACACACCTTTTTTAGTCTGCTTCCATGCCTATTTTGCTATCAGAAAGTTTTCTCAACGGGAGCTTAGAAGTACAGTTCTGTCTTGTTCAGCTAATGACTGACGTTAGCTGGGAAATTCCACTGAAAAATCCCCCACATGAGACTTCCTTGTATGTAGCCACAGAAAACTGATCATTATAATTTGTACTCTCACTAAATCAGAATTTAAAGTGAAAACAAAATGTAAACTAGCCGTAGAACTTTAATATCCTGTCAATAATGCCATATACTACAATAAAACTTCTGTTCTATGGATGTGAATTGAAGGATGAAAGTTTCTGAATGATTTTTAATCAGCAGGGACTCAGGGGTACTTTGTAAGCCTTATTTTGAACAAATGTATAGATTATGAAAAAATGAAAAATAATAAACATTTTCTGGGGGAAGATACACAGATTGTTCAGATTTGAGAGGATACATATAGGTTATGTGTATTTTTCTTCATAAAAGTTTTACACTGAAAAGGAATTGCCATTTTCATATTTTGAAAAGTGCTGTTGCAATCTCTGAACCATCTTTTTGTGAGGGGATTTGAGCCACTGTGGCTTTAAATCAGATGGCAAAATTGAATGGTGCATGTTCTGGACAATTGGAAGTTTCTGTACTAAAGTTTTGTATGAAAATTTAAATTGCTTATGAATATTTACTAGTGCTTAGCTAAAAGCCTTTGCAATTTTCCAGAATGAAAGCACTGATAATATTGAGGTGCACTTTTTTGCAGAACATTAGAATGTAAAATACAAATCCAGTTACAAATTTAAAATATCAGTTAAGCAAATTATTAACAGACAGTCCAGTAGATTACCCTAAAGCAAAATCTCAGACCAGTGAATCAGCAACTATTTTAACAATAGCTTTTGCGTGAATTTGACCAGCTGCAATTAAAACAATGGAGCTACTGTCTATTTTTATTATGTTGGCCAATAAGTAAGCAATTTTTTTTTCTGGAAAAGACTTCTCTTGTGTATGAGTTTGAGTTAAAAAACTTAGTACAAGTTTCCAGAACAAAGGACAGAATTGAAGATTACAGGGAAAGTTTCTTAACGGCAGGGATCCACAAATACACAGCCTGCACCAACTATATCAGTTGTATCATCCATCATCATGGTAGACATAATTCATAAACAGATGGCTGTAAAAGTTTGTCTACCCTTAGCCAAATGTGGAACGATGATACAGTCTATTTTATATAAGTTGAACCATTCAGAGAAAGTAAATTTAAAGTCATCAGCAGATCTGATAGTGTTTGGTCAAACAGTCTTGAAGATGAGTGCCAGACAAAAATATAGGAGATACAGAAATAGAATTAAAGTTTTAAAGCCGTTGAGAATGAAAAAAAAAGATCTTTGGTATTTAGTAGTGTAAGATGGGAATCGAGCCTTCTTTTTATTTTCCCATTTAACTGATGATTTGGAGCACTTAAGCAACAATACAGTGTGTGGAGGATAATACAAATCCTATTGCGTGAGCAGAAATCCTTTTGCACAATGTTAAGTAGGCAGCTATATTTGTAATACTATTATCATATTTTTATACCAAACTGGAAACATACAGTTTTAAGTTTATGTAGGGAATAGGTGTAAAATTGCAGGGATTAGATTTCTCTCCACAGCAGATTTGGGGGAATTTGGGGGGGGGCGGGGGCAGGCCTCTGTACCATAGTCTAGAAGACTTTTGAAGACATCTGGTGGAATTAATGGAACCATGAATTGGATCAGATCACATAACTATTATACAGTAATCCTATGAGTCCTAACTTTGGGGGTATGCCCCTCTGAACCTACTAATGAACCTAGGTTTTGTTTGCATAATTTCTGCATTGTTATTAGCAGAATATTGCATAGAAAGCATAATACTAAATACTTAAATGCAGTGAATAACTTCCTGCAAATAATTTGTGGAGAAATTAAATCTGAATTAGAGCTGATTTCGATGGATGAACACTGCAAGAGTTCACTGCATTTCAAGCCCAAATCCTACCTCCCTAGTTCCTTCCAGACATTGCAGCAAAGTAGTATCTTCTGCTATGGCTTTGGGCATTTTGACAACAGAGAGAATATAATGAAATGGATAATTTATGTTAATTATTTTATAATCAAGCGCTACCTTGCAAGAAGGATTGACTCAAAACAAGTCCCCTCCATTATTTCTTGGTTTGCATGTTTGTTTATGCTTTATACATGCGCATCCTTTGATTTCTCGGTATTTGAGGCCAGTTCATAATTTATTGATTTATATTTACTTATATGTCAGATTTGTTTCCCACCTTTTATTCAGGAACTCAAGCAACATAGAAGAGAATTTTCCTTTATTTTAGCTCACAACATTAAGTAGGGCTAAAGTTATCACCTAGCATGGCTCAGCTTGGAAACCTCTCCCTTTTCCCTCAGCATGGCTGGCTCAGGAATTCTGGGAATTGAAGTCCAGGAGTCATAAAAGAGCCAAGGTTGCCTACCCCTGACCTAGATACTTTATGGCTGAGGTCTTTCTAACCCTAGCTTAGCTGCTAGCCATTAGACCAACTTATATCTGGAACACCCTAAATAGTGGGATTTAAACAGTTTTTGAATCATCGTACCTCAAATGTGCTAATTTACATAATACCTTCAAAATCTGAAACCTCTGCAACTGAAATTTGGCCTAGTTGTGCTTCAGCGTAATCAGAAGGGTCATGTGATTTTCATTTCCAGTGCTCCCTGCGATCTTCCTACAAGAAAAGTCAATATAGAAGCCAGCAAGAAGTCACAGTTTTTTTTTCCTTCTCCACTGCTTTTTTTGTCTGCCAGTGGTCATTCTGTTTCTCTGTTTAGGTAAGGAAATATCTTTGAATTACCCGAGTGGGTAATGGGTTGTGTAGTTAGATTTATACGGATTGTTTCACAGCTATATCTTGTGTTCTGGCATAAAAGGGAAGAACATGCATATAACATCATACCACACTGGAAGAGGTATCTCTTTCAATGTGCATGGGTGGGGATGACAAATTTTAAATTAAAGCTTTACAATGGCAGTCTTCCTCTCTCTCCCCCCTGTCCCTCTGTTGATAAAAGTAAAACCCAAAGAAGATGGGAAGAAATCAGCATTGTTCCATAAAAGCACCAGAAAGCAACTCCTATCAGATAACAGTTCTTGGATTTATTTAACATTGTTGGTGATGTTTCAAAGTAATACATTACTCCTGCTCCTTATATTGATGGGTGTAGAACAAGCCCTTTTTTGAAACTGTTTAAACATGAAAAATCTGTTTCTTCAAAATTTTTGAGTGGTTACTGCTTTTTTCTGTCTATTTGATTGCAACCGGATCATCGGGCTTACTGGCAATTGTTTAAGTTGGCAGGCAGCCCAATGTTGCAGTTCTTGTGAGGATTTAGGGTCTAGAAAATAGCAATATTTGGCTCTTTAGTGATAGGTCTCCAGAATAAAGACATTTTCTTCCCTGCATCTGGTAATTTACTTCTGCAAGAATGTAAATTTTCAAAGGAGCACTGAAGATGCAAAACTGTTTAGGCCACAGAGAGACCTTGATTTCTGATCTAGAAAGTCAGATGTACGGTAGTAGCAATGATATTTTCTAAGATCAGATCTGTACAGTGACATTAGAAATTGACTATCTTCTCCATCCCATGCTTCCATCTCTGAAAAAGCTCACAGTAACACTTTCAAGAGGCAACAGTAGGCTGATCCAAAGTATTTCTGTACTTCTTTGAGAGCCTTTTTAAGGAAGATTATTATTTTCATTTCTCTGAGCTGGAATTCAAGATAACATCTGCATTGTATAGAACAGGGGTAGGCAACCTTGACTCTTTTATGACTCATGGAATTCTGGGAGTTGAAGTCCACAAGTCATAAAAGAGCCAAGGTTGCCTACCCCTGGTCTAGAACGT
The DNA here is from genome assembly GCF_947247035.1 of Vipera ursinii. NCBI lineage: Eukaryota > Metazoa > Chordata > Lepidosauria > Squamata > Viperidae > Vipera > Vipera ursinii. Next base: position 150,483,067 of record NC_139512.1, on the reverse strand, counting down.
CTACTAGATGTCAATATGGCCTTCTTCCACAGTCTTATCTCAGGGATGGCGAACCTTTTAGAGACCGAGTGCCCAAACTGCAACCCCAAACCCACTTATTTATTGCTGGGTGCCAGGTAGGATGTGGCCCACTGGGTGGGCATGGCTGTGGTGGTCATGGCAGACTGGGTGGGTGTGGCCAAAGTGGGCGTGGTCACCTCAATGTTGCTCATGGGGAGGGACGCCTGTGGGGGCTGGGCAGGGTTGGGGGAGATCCAGGGGGGTGACTGGCAGGTGAGGCAGTGGGCAGGAGGCTCGTCCTGCGGGGTAAAGCGAGGCAGGGCAGGGGTGCCATTGCCACAGGGCAAGGTGAGGCAGGGGCCAGGGCACCTGCTGCCTGACACCATCGGCCCCTGCACACAGAGGCCAGCGAGCGCATGGGGGCTGACGGTGTCCGTCAGCAGCCACAGATTGCTGGCTCCTCGACCAGCGCACTCTGGGGCTCCACAGCCCACCGCCAGCAGTTCAGAGAAGCCGCCTCTGAGCTGGACAGCTGGATGAAAGCTGAGGAGGGGATGCAGTAGGTCACGCCCAGGAAAAGGAGAGCATGCGAGGCCAGGAAGGATGGGGCAGGGGAGGAAAACCAGCCATGCTGGGATGCATCCAGCCATGTGGGACCTCGGGCGGCTGGTTGAAGAGGGATGGTTGCCATCTCCAGGACATGCCACATGTGCCCATGAAGAGGGCTCTGAGTGCCGCCTCTGGCATATGTGCTATAGGTTCGCCACCACTGGTCTATCTGGCACAATAGACAAGTGCCCAAGATACCCTTAATATCACAATCGTGGAGGAAAACATTTTATGTGGAAAAGATAGCAACATGAAGGAATGATATAAAATGAAAAGAACCCAATTATGTTTATTATTATTTATTAAAACATGTACTTTATCGCTCTACCAAACATTTACAAGATGGTTAACAACCCACAAACATAAAATCTGTGGTAAAACATAATTTATTGACTTAAACCCTTTATAAAGGCTTCTGGCTTCCTAAGTTATATTGTGATCTCACAGGGAAAAAACAACAACTTCACATTGTCATGAATGATTGCTTTGAGCATATTTGCATAAGAGCTGCAATGGAAGCAACTTACTGAATAAGCCTCAACTTGTATTTCTCGAGCAAATTTTTCTTGATTTGGAACGTGTCTTTGCAGGGGATGTAGTCAGGCTAAACCACAGAATAACGTTAAAAGAATTTCTTTGCAAATGAAATGTCACTAGTGCATGGTTTTTCCAACTGGTGTTACAACTGTTGGAAAGAAAAAAAATAATATATGAACCACTTCAGACAAATTTTCTGAAATAAACATAATGTAATTTGCACATTTAATTCTTAGATAAACTAAAAAGTGATTGGGGCTTTTCTAGAATTAGGTGATTCTGGACAGCAGGCAATGGGAATGTCCACCTTATGTTCACTGCGCAGCAGGGCCATTGCAGCTTTGAAATCCCCCATTGTACCAGCTGCAATTTTACAGAGCCAAGACTAGAAAAACAGTTATGATTTGTGTCACTGCAACTGTGAGGAGGCTATGCAAAGGTGACTTATTGGGATGGTGATGTGCCATCTTTACCATTCCTGAAATTTGCCAAATCAAAACAAAACTGACAAACTCCATCTCCATTTAGCTGCTTGGCTGTTCACTGGCGCCACTCATCAGAGTCATAATTATGCCATGGCAACCTGGACAGTGGAGTCAGATCATTAGAGATCTGTGGAGAGACAGATAGGGGGAAGACCAATGAATTCTATTTGGTATTTAAAGAGGCATTCTGGTTGCTGCCAGTTTTCTGAACATAGTACAAAGAGTTGATGTTGAGTTTTAAAGCTCTCACGTCAGGGCAACCAAGGAACTCATGGGGTGGCTTTGCCCCTCCCCACTTAGTCCAATCTATTGAATAGACGTATTGTAAGAATAAAGTGAAGGCTAATTTCAGGTTGTTTAGTATAGATTGGAATGGGCAGCTATGGCAGCTTTACAGCCTATGGACTTCAACTCCCAGAATTCCTGAGCTAGCAATGCTGGTTCAGGAATTCTGGGAGTTGGAGTCCACAGGTTTTAAAATTGCCATAGTTGTCCACACCTTTGGTATAGGTGATGATGATAGTAGTCAGGGAATAGGCCTTTTCCTGGGGGGCATTTAACTTGTGGAACAGGGGAAGTTAAGGGAAGTTTTACTGCAGTGTTGGCTCTGAGTGCAAGAATCCAAAATAAAACCAACATAGGACATATGAGAGCCTGTGGGATGCAAGATCGAGGAGTGTTGGACTAAGAGCAAGGGGAGTCAGTTTTCAGTCTACTCTCAACATCAGTCACTGGGTGACTTTGGGCAAGATTAAAATTACTTTCCTGCCCTGACTCAATTCATACTTATTGGACTAATGGTCAAATTGAAATGTATGATCTTTTGGATTTCATACTTTTCTGAATTCTACAAAAATATTATTTTCTCAAAACATTCACTAAAATCCATAATTTACTCAAAATGCATTTGGAAATGTGTAGATTTTGATGACGTATGTTTAGAAATTAATTCTGTATGTGAAAATATACTTTATATAAAGGTGTATTCAAAATAAACATGAATACATTTGTATATACATTTAAAATGTAATACATTCCTATGTACAGGTAAAGGTATTCATTCCAACATGAAAGAATTACTGTTCTATTACATAATTCCCAATGACCCAATAATTTTGTATTGTTAGTATTTATAATTAAAATTTGATGATGTGTGATTGACTTTTGCATTAATTATCCTTTCATTTCTTGGTGATGAATAAGTCCGCCGTTGCACCTGTTCCTTGTAAAGTATGTTGTCCATATCTCTGCTACTCCAAATAATAGATGAGATTAAAGTTTGGTACAGATGAAAAAAAAAATCCCAAAGAGTGAATGAGGTCCAAATCAAGAGGCTAATTGCTACGGATTAATTGCAATACTTTTTCCACTACTATTTCCGGTTTAAACCAGCCATAGGGGAAGATGCCATCTGGACAAGCCCTTAGTAAATGAAAAACGTGTGTGCACGCTCTCTCTCTCTTTCTCACACACACACCAGTTTGCTTGGCACAAGTTCAATTTCTTTTATTCACCAGCTGCTAAGTCATTTTCATATATCTTGCGGCTTCTTTCAAATGAAAACACACCTGTTCTTCTAACACTGTACCCATTTTCTGTTGGCTGCCTGCTCATAAGAAATCCAAGATCATTTTTATAAGTGGATTGTCTGACAATTTCTGAATTTGTTATCACTTAAAAGAGCTTTGTGTTTAAATTTTGTGAGTGGTATGCGGGGGGGGGGGGGCGGGAAGCAAGAATGGTATAACTTTAGCTTGTACAGTTCACTCTGCAGACCTAACCTGAAAGTAAATAAGAATTCTCGAGAATACCCCTGCAATGTAAATTAAGGAATTGAAAAACTGTCCCACCCCAATTGGTAGTTGTTTTGCTGATGGTGTAATCTTAAGCATATACCTGAAGGTAAGTACTTTTCCCACTCATAAGACATACTTCCAAGTAAAAACTGGGAGAATCAGATGGCTCTTTTCTATATGAAAATAAACAGCATTATTCATACTGACTTACATAAACAAATTCTATTGGCATTTGAAATTATAGCCATATTCTTAAAGAAAATCTTTTAGAGCATAAGCAGGGCAACTGGTATTAGAATGGTCACTGATGGAGCACATGTAAAAGTACCACTTACATACCTCTGTGTACACACACACACACACACACACACAGAGAGAGAGAGAGAGAGAGAGAGAGAGAGAGAGAGAGAGAGAGAGAGAGAGAGAGAGAGAGTTAGATGACATAGAACACTGAACAATGAGAAAAGAGAAGACACAATTGTGCATGTGTGTGATTCTCAAAAATAATTTATTTTTGAGATAATAATGAAATTTCAGTTTCCCTTCCAAAACTTCTTAGTAGACACAGTACACCTTACAATTCTTTACATCCTTTCCCCAGTCATCCAAATCATGGCCCTTGCCCTCAAGGTAGTTTATGGGATTAAAAAACAACAACCTTAAGTCTCTCATATTACAACCCAATAGTGGGTGACCCAGCAGTAATAACTAATTTATTCAAATAATTAAATAAACAATTCCAGCCAATATTCATTGGCCATTTGCTTAGACAGGACCCAAGAATAATTCCCCTTCCTCAGGGTAAAGCTGTTGTGTTGACCGTTGGGCCTGACATCATTGCTGGGGGTGATGGCTTGTATTGCTTCTGGCTGTCTGTTCAGGAGGTAAAGGGGGCAAGAGAATACCATCTTTCCATCTTTTTTTCTTCTGCATGATTTTCAGCAGGATGACAAAACCTGCTGACTCACCCACCCCGTCTTTGTATATATTTTAGCTGCATTTGGCAACACCACTTCTTAAGGGTGATACAAACACCTAATTTCTATCTGTGTTAGAAGGGAGAAGCTGCTCTCTGCCAGCCACAATATTTTATCCCCAATTCCCTCAGTCTTCAGTTTCCTAGAATTTTGCCACTAAAATTGGGGGAAAGGGCACCCTCCCCAAAATGTGAGCTAACATAATGCTGTGAAGTCACAAGAAGAAAAGTTATTATGGGGGAGGGTAGAGTTATGGGAGGGATGCGGTGGCTCAGTGGGTTAGGACGCTGAGCTTGTTGATCAGGTCGGCAGTTTGGCGGGTCGAATCCCGAGTGCCGCTTAGCAGAGTGAGCGCCTGTTATTCGTCCCAGCTTCTGCCAACCTAGCAGTTTGAAAGCACGTAAAAATGCAAGTAGAAAAATAGGGACCACTATGGTGGGAAGGTAATAGCATTCCGTGCGCCTTTGGCGCCTAGTCATGCCAGCCACATGACCATGGAGACGTCCTCAGACAAGCGCTGGCTCTTCGGCGTTGAAACAGAGATGAGCACCGGCCCCTAGAGTTGGAAACGACTAGCACAAATGTGTGGGGGAACCTTTACCTTTACCTTAGAGGTACGGGATTGTAATTCTTTGTCTCTATTAAAAGAGTTGTTCACTGTAATGCTTGAGAAAGGGAAGAGTATCAACTTTAAGTAGAGGTACTTTATCTACAATAATGACATTGGTTAGGAAGATATGGACTGAGTCATTTCCTTAAAATGTGTCAGGTCTTGGGACCGAACAAACCTGGATTATATTTTGTGGCATGTGGCTTGATGGAGGGAGGGATAAAAGGCTACCTGTGCAAAGCTTCTGCAGGTAGCATCTTATCCTATAAGTGGTTCTGGGACCTAATACTTGCGTTTTTCTGCAAATCAGTGATCTAGTTAGTTTGCAAACTCTTCTCTTCTTACTTGCCTCCTAATTCTTGTCTGTCTAGCTCTTAGGAGAGCTTTTAATTGTACTTGCGGTGTATTGACCATCATCCAATATCCCGAGTGCCTACAAAATCATTGTTCTGATATTTTCATTTTATGTATTTATTTGTTTTTCCTTTCCATCTTTTTTTTTAAGTTCCAATCTGCATTTCTCCCATCTGGTTAGTCCAGCACTCTTCTTAATTAGTAAAATGCCATCCTGTCAGATTCTCTTCTGCCAGGAAAGTCATTCAGTTACCAGATCACTTCTTCACCTCCATCATATATCAGTACATTTTAAAACTGAAACACATCATATTCTCTCTGTCTCTCTCTGTCTCTGTCTCTCTCTCTCTCTGTGTCTGTCTGTCTGTCTGTATCTCTGTGTGTGTGTGTGTGTGTGAGAGAGAGAGAGAGAGAGAGAGAGAGAGCAAAAATAAGGGACAGCAATACTAATTAAGAATTTCATAGTAGCCTCAGCTATCACAGTCCTTAGAGTATAGTATTTAAAAGTATAATAAAATACTTACCTGAAGTCCATTTCAATTAACCTTTATTTACAAATTACAACAAATTACAACAAATGCAGTAAACAAAAATAACTTCCTTCTCATTCCCTGCCCCCATCACACCATTATCTGTCTTTATTCTTCTATAGACATAATCATGTAAATTCCAAAGAAATAGTCTTAAATACTAGGTCAGATAGATGACAAAGGAAAGATGTCATTATGGTTCATTATCATTATAATTATTGTTGCTACTGTTATTGTTTTATTCATTTCTTCCCTTAAGGAACCACTTAAAGAGAACATGTTGGCTATTAAATCATAAGCCTTATGTTGAATGTATCAGTTATATTACAAAAACATAATTATTTTGCTTCCATCTACCAATTACACCAAATAGAATGCCAACCATTTTCAAATTACTGGATGAGAGAAGTTTATTTATTCATAAACTGAAGAAATATAACTTCAGCCAGTCAAACAGCCCAGCATATTGGAAAAACAAAACAATCATTCTAAAAAAAAGCCTATTAATGTTATAATAAAATGATAAGAACCATTGCAAACATATGGGGGCATATGGGGGCCGTTCAAGTGCTCTGTAAACAATTGCAAAAAAAAATGGCTTAAGAAGTGAATTGGGTCATCTCTTCTACTACCTACTATGGCCTGTATTAACATGAAGGGATGATTAACTTTTTTAAAACCTTTCCATAAAAGTTAAATAGCCACCAGCTGACCTTACTAATCTCAAAAAGTGAAGCAGAGCCAGCTTTAGTTCAATGGGAGAAATCCTACTGCTGGAAGCTTGACTCAGAAATAAAAAAAATAAATGAAAAAAGAAAGGAGTGGCAACCTTCTAATGCTGCCAATAAAATAAAAATGTCCATGAATTTAATTTATCAGCAGTGAAGCTTGACTTGAAGGAGGCTTATTTATGGATCGTATGAAAATCATTATTGAAAAGAAAATGCCATTTGCAGTCATTAGAGAATAAACTTTACTGGGCCTTAACTCAGGGTTAATTCATGCTTTACAATTAAAATCTGAAAGTAAACACCTATTTTCATCCGTAAAGGGGAAAAAAATCAAAACTACTTCTGTTGTGATTAAATTCTGAATGAGCTTTTATCATTTCCAATTTTTTTCTTCAGGCAAGATAATACCTAAATAGGGTTTCCAACCTTTTTGCATCTTTTGGGAGCTTTAATGGTTAGAGTCCCCAAATGGCTGCTATGAGTAATTGTGTCCATTTCTCCAATTGCTAGTGGGGTGGGCAACATTCAGAATGTACTCATTGCATTAAAAAGGAAATTGGGGAAGCTAAAAGAAATGATTTGTAATTCAGCTGTAACACAGGCAGCTGGCAGGATATGAGCTGTACTCTGTTACAAATGTTTCTAGGCCCACCCAGGATCTAGAGCAGGGGTCTTCAAACTCGGCCCTTTTATGACTCATGGACTTCAACTCCCACCATATATGGTGGTACTATAAAGAATCAGACTGGTGCGGCCCTGTCCTACTTGTAGCTCTGTGGTGTTTCCAGATAAACTAGTCATCCAGATACAGATTAATTTTTTTTAATCCTTTAGCCTTTCTAAAAGGCATGACAAAAAGTATGATCTGCTGTTTTAGTCAAAATGGGACTGGACACAAAGCAAAACTGAGCTTAATTTAAGAAATGGGGGCGTATGGTTTGAAATGTAGCATCTGAAGCTATTCCTATGAAAATACATTGGTATATCTTTTTGTCATTTCTGCTAGACAGCACATTTCCCTTCTCAAATGCTTCTAATTTGGTAAGGTCCACATGAGGTCTGAAACAGAAAATGTGCAGCAGAACACTTTAAATGCAATGTTTCTCTGTAAGAAGAATGGTAGATACGTGGGTCAAGGATCATGCGGAGACAGCAGGCTCGGCTACTTAGATTTATTGAGGTACACACTAGGCAAATCAATGGGGTTACAGCTCCCTTTTATAGCCCGCTGTCAGTTGGCTCCGCCAATCCTGGACCCGCTGCTTTCCTGCTCGCCGGATGGGCCAATCGTCTGCGTCGGTTTCTGACAGCTCGGGTCCGCGTGTGGAGTTGTCAAACGTGGCGCCTGCGTAGTCGCTCCCGGCAATTTGACAGCTGTCAAATTGCCGCGTGTTCAACTGTCAATGGTGATTTACCTCACGTAGCGTTTAAACCATTACTCAGCTTGATATAACAATAACTAACAGTTAATAACAATTAACAGATGAATACATATCAAAGAAGAAGGGTGAAAAAAAGCTCTGCATCCTCCTGGTTTTGCACAGGACATGTGGAAGATGGAGGGAGCATATTTTGTTGCAAGATCTGGTAAGTTGAGACAGCAGAGGATTTTTGACTAGGCCTCAGCCTGCTGGGAGTAGTGTAGTTACAGAAGGCAGCTTAGCTCGTGTTTCTCTCTAGCCTGAGATGGAATTTAGAGCTGAAAAATCCACATAGGAAAAGGTAGGGTAGCTTTTCTTTACATAATTTTTAGAATTGGAACCTTCTAATATTTTTTTTATCCTTCTTCTACTTCAACTTTATTAACAATTCAACTATTATAAATTACTGCTGCGATTTCTTCCCTCATCTACCCGCCCCCCCAGGCATTATCTCAAAGGGGAAATTGTCCCAACCTTTAGTTTATCCCTTAAATTCGCTCTCTACCAGTGCTGGAATTTTCACTCTGGATGATGGTGGGTTTTACAATAGGAAAGGCAACACAATGAAATGGGCAGGACATATATAGGCAAGTTAGGTTCGTGGGGATTTGTGCTTTTCTGGGAGTAGGCTTTCCCTAGCATTCTCCTTTATAAAGCATAAGTCTATTTTAGCATTTCTGCCACAGTATTTTAATCTTTCTTGCCTGGTGTGAAATCAAATTGCCATTTTTCATGAATTATGGTTTGTGCAAGCTTTGGGGATTAAACCAAATGGCTGTAAAAGCTGCATATTAGGACAGTAGAAGCTGATTTTGATCAGTCACCTTCAAGCCTCTCCTTAGCATCCTCCACCTTGTAATAGACAGAAAAGATTTCAGCACAAAACACACATAGAATCTCTTTTGGCTATTTTAAGCAGGCTGCAGGATACGAAAGAACCTTCCAAACTGCTTCCATTCCCAAACTGTATCTCCCTTGTGTGAAGGATGTCTGAAACTCATGCCACTGATTTTTAGTACTCGAAAAGTTGAATTTCGACAGCAAGGTTTTGGTTGTTTCTTACTACTTCTAGAAGTCTTCTGCTGAAAGTTGGCCATTCTGCCACCAATTTCCAGTTGGTTTTGGGGTGCTGGTGACTACAAATGATGGGCTACAGGCTCCTATTACTAGAGGCAACTGTGAGAGGGACCTTGGAGTCTTAGTGGACGATCACATGACTATGAGCCAGCAGTGTGCAGCAGCAACCCAAAAAGCTAACACAATCTTGGGTTGTGTAAACAGAGGCATAGAATCAAGATCACGAGAAGTACTATTACCGCTTAATAAAGCCCTAGTAAGACTACACCTAGAATACTGCAGCCAATTCTGGTCACCATACCAGAAAAAAGACATTGAGAGTTTGGAAAAAATTCAAAGAAGAGCAACTAAGATGATCGGGCCTGCAGACTAAAACATACAAAGAACAGCTGCAGGACTTGGGTCTGGCTAGTCTAAAGAAAAGAAGAAATAGGGGAGACATGATAGCCGTGTTCCAGTATCTAAGGGGCTGCCACAAGGCAAAGGGGGGCAGCTTGTTCACCAAAGCATCAGATGGAAGGACAAGAAACTGACCAAAGAGAGAAGCAACCTGGAACTAAGGAGAAATTTCCTAACAGTGAGGACAGTTAACCAGTGGAACAGCTTGCCTCCAGAAATCATGGGCACTCCATCACTGGAGATTTTTAAGAAGAGACTAGACATCCACTTGTCTGAGACGATATACATTCTCCTGCTTGAGCAGGGGGCTGGACTAGAAGACCTCCAAGGTCCCTTCCAGCTTCTATTTTCTTTTCTATTCTATTCTATTCTATTGTATTCTATTCTATTCTATTCTATTCTATTCTATTCTATTCTATTCTATTCTATTCTATTCTATTCTATTCTATTCTATTCTATTCTACTCTACTCTACTCTACTCTACTCTACTCTATTCTATTCTACTCTACTCTACTCTATTCTATTCTATTCTATTGTGTTAGACCATGACTATGGAAACCCAGGTTCAAGTTTGCCTTCAGTCATGGCAACTCAGTGACTGATTTGGGGCTAGGATTGTTGTATGGTCCCTATGTAGATTGTCTTGAGGTTTTAGAGAAAAACTGAGTTCTGAATCTAAACAACAACAACAACAACAATAATAATAACAATAACATTGACAACAAGAAAACTGTAGGGTTGCACCCTAAATCTTGCATTTGCTAAACTCATCAATTTTTAAAAATACTGCTGTATGCTAAGTCAGGGCTTTTCAACCTTTTCACCCATTGTACCACTTTTAGGGTATGGCAACATCCGAGTACCACATTGCCTACAAGGTGTCAAAAACTTGATGACCAAAAAAAAAAAGGAAAAAAGTGATGAAGTACAGGTAGTCCTCGACTTACAACAATTCACTTAGTGACTGTTCGAAGTTACAATGGCACTGAAAAAAGTGCCCCCCAAGCCACAGAACCTAGCAAGACACCTGCCTGCCCGCCCGGCAGTGCTCTTCCTCCTGTCCGAGGTTTTCATTGTTGTGAGCATTTCTGTTGAGGATTGGCAGCAGGGGTGGGGGGGTTGCTTTTTATTCCCCCCGTCTGCTGAGTGGTTGCAGCAGGTTTTGGTCACTTCACATGACCCTGGGACACTGTGACCATCATAAATATGAATCAGTTGCCAAGCATCTGAATGTAAATCACAAGACCCTGGAGATGCTGCAACATTCCAGCTGATCAGTGCTTCTTCTGGGCTTAGCAGAAGCACCACGATCAGCGCCGATCTTCAGCTGGAGCCTGGCGCTGATCTTGGTGCTTCCACTGAGCCCTGACAGCCCTGCAGCTCCAGCCATCTCTCGCTCAGGCTTGTGCGGTGCTGCCACTGGTTCAGCTCATTCCCCTCCCCCGCTACCACTTTTCTAGGATGCTCGCATACCACCTGCCAGGTGCCAATGTACCACAGGTGGTACCCGTACCACTGGTTGAAAAGCCCTGTGCTAAGCTACAGTGTTTTACTGCTCTATTTAGCCTCTCTTGCTATCTAGGCCCTCTCATTATGTTCATGTTATATACAATAGAAAGACTACTTAGATCTATCTCAAGATCCAATTTTGCCTACAATTTTCCTTTCATTCCTTTCATCTCTCCTCCTTGTGGAGTCATTTTTACCATCCTGCCTGGTCAGAACTTTACTGATAATAGCAGAGTAAATTAGGTGTGAGAACCCTGTGATCCTCTAAATCTTGCTAAAACCACAATTCAAAGTATCCCTTATCGGTGGTATCTGGCCATTTCAATTGCATCAAGTGAAATAGTTTAATCTCAGAAATGGCTCTCAGACTAGAGAAGGTCAGAAAGTCTATTTAGCCAAAGTTGGGTTCGGCTTGATTGGGACAGTGCACTATTGCCCTCTATTCCTGCCTTCAATTATTTTCTTTTTTATGTCTGCACCCAGACTGAGGACCAGCTCTTAAAAGTACCATACTGCCAAAATTCATCAAATCACACAGTGATCAAATTGGTCCTGTGCAACGCAGACATGCCTATTTTAAGAAAAGTATTATTAGTACCAACAGGCCTTCCAGATAAATATAAAGCTTTGGGGACACAGATACATCCATCTCTAGCTCTTCTCCCCCGTACACCAGCTTGGTAGTGGGTGATCCTGGTATAATTATTTGCAAAGAACTGTTCCTCCACCCCACCCCCTGGCTGTTGTTAACAGATGTAACAGTAAAACAAGGAAAAAAAACACCCCAAACCACAGTGCTAACATTAGACAATAGAAACTCTTTGCAAACAATGAGTCAACTACTCTTGAACAGGGTGGGATACTGAAGATAAAGGCAAACGGGCATTCAGAAACTTCAACTGGTTCAGAAAACAATTGGAACATTTCAGATGAACCTTTTTCTGCAGCATCTGAAGCGTTCCTTGGCAGTTTACTGGATATCTTTACACTATTGTGTGCTGTTGTTGTGTACTTCAGTGTTTCTCAATTCTGGCAACTTAAACTTCAACTCCCAGAATTTGCCCCTGATATTTTCTCCAACAGAATGTCTAGCTTATGCCAAAATCTCACATTATTATCTTCAGCCGAAGGTGAGAATACACTCTAGTGTTTTTATCTAAATTGGTAGGTCAGTTTTTCTGTTTCTTGGCTAATACCATGGGTCATATCTCCATTGCCATGCTTCCTCTCCTTCAGCCAACCTAGATCTGTGCAGTTGTGCCATTCTGTTTCTCCTCTCCCCAGACTACTGAGTAAACAGATGTAAGTATTTCCTTTTGTAGCTGGCCAGTCAACAATATGTACCTGTGGTTTCCCTTGAAGACTTTCCCCATTGCTGAGTTGCTGTTCTCCATCAATCAATGGATTAGCAGAAAGTCATACTGGCATATATATACTATATAACTAGTGATATTAAATATTAAAAGGGCAGAATATTATATTTCTTCAAAGGATCTTAAAGAAGCAGAAAAGCATGCCCAGTTTTCTTAATAGCTCCAGATCTCCCTCCCCCGAGCAGAAACCAGCTCTGTAGAAATGCAGATGTAAACCATTCAGGAAGGTTGAAGCTAGAAGATTAAGAAGACAAAGACACCCTACCCAAACTCTAAGACAGGACATAATAGTATTAACCCACAGATGCCAAAGGGGCACACACAGACTCAGGTCAAAATACATGACACAGGAAATACAAAGCCTCAAACAGGAATAGGAAACAACCTCAAGAGCCCCAGAGGGTATAAAACCTCATTTCCTACATGTGCTCTCTCTTCCAGAGCCATCTTTCTCTCTGGCTCTTCTCTTCAATAAACTGCAATCTTCTTTCTAAAGCAGTCGCCATGTTGTTTATTCCCGGCTTGGACTGAACCATGATGAAGACTTTTCCTTCGACAAAGTTTCCATGATAATGCTAATTGAAAGGTGGCCCTAGGAATGTTATTTATACTCCTTTTTACTCTTCCTCTGTAAATTTCCTTATAGTTTGCAAAGGATTACATGCACTAATTTTGTGATATGATATAAATCCATCCTGGATTTAAGTGGTAAGATTTTTGGGTCGACAAATGATTCAGTATAAAATAATAATCACTTATAGAAATTTGGAGAAAAATCCAAGGTTTGAGCATGCATTGAAGAATCACAAACAATTGTTGTTTTTTTTGCTAATGATCTTTCTAGAATTTTTAAGATTTGCAAATTATTTTTGAGATTCCTTTTAATATATTATTCCCATTGTTCTACTCTCCTCTTCTGCTTTTAAATACCAGAGCAACCAGACGTTTTTATTCAATGAATTTGTCTCTGAAAAGAAAATAGTGACATGGTTTTTGGTGTGGGGGGGAGGGGTTTAAATTTCACATCGTAGTACAAAAGTTCTGGGAAGATTTGAAGTGCTGTCAGACGGGGCCTGAGACATCTGTTGGATTTTCATACTACCTGTCAGCATTCTTCTTTTGAAATCTTAGGCAGTATCTGCAATTACCTGATTCATTAAATATGGAGGCATCTGGGTTTAAAGTACATTTTGAGTAGCTGAAGATAGTGTAAAAAAATTCATTTTTCAATGTTTGTTAATAGTGCACCTAGAGCAGTACATTACAGATGGTGTTGCTCAAGATATCAAATTTAGGTTCTTATGTTTGCATAATTATCAGAAACAGCCCAACCGATCTAAGTGTTAATGTCCATATGGGTGGACTTCACTGGTTACCAGGAAAAAAAAATTGTATACAGTATTTACCTGAAAAATAAATGATTCCTCCCCAGATAATTTAACAATAACATCTGAAAGGTGTTGAAGATTCACTGAAGATTTAACAGAAGCAGTTGTGTTATTTTTATCTAATATCCTTTTGGGGGAGGAATTGTTTTATTTTGGATAAATATGGTAATAATCAGTTCTGGGTATCAGCTTAGGTATCATATCTAAACAGAGAGAGTCTGCTTACTCCTCCTCCTCTTCTCTCCCCATTTTTCACTTTCTTCTTCTCTCACATGCTGTTCCATATTTAACCATTCAAGTCACCACAATATCCCCATCTTTTAAATAGGTGCTGCGTAGATTACAATGCCTCTTAATACTTCAATAATGTTAAAATTAAATCTCGTACTTTTTAAAAAAACTAAATATGGGTGTGCCCAAGAAAAGTATCTGGCATTTTTTAAAACTAGGATTGCTGCTCTGCTACTTCCAGAATGCTATTTGTATAATATCATACTTCTTCATAACGTGTCAGCTTTTGGACAGGTTTGCTGTCTCCTTTATATGAATCAAATATAATAAAAAAAATTCCTGTGATTCTGTGATGCTGTGAGTTGATCAGCTGCATTCTTCTGGATCTCTGTTTTCTCCATCCAGGAAAAGTGCTCACGGAAACGAAATTAGCAAACCGTGTTGAAAATCTCATTTTTTAAATCTAGATAATATCACTTGCTTGGAACTGAATGAGGGAAGTTGTAGTTATCAATCTTCACTCTAAACTCAATGTATTTGCATGTCTAACAACTAAAGGTTAAATAAACCAATAAGCATTTTCTACAGAAGTGAGACGTTAAGAAACAAACAGGAGAGTAACATACCCAGGTCACTCTTACCTAGAGGTAGTTTTATAGTTTTCACTTGATATCTGACCCATTTTTACTAGTTAATGGGCATATGTTATTATTAATGAACACAATAACAATGAAGGAGGTTTCTGAAAATACATAAAAAAGCATTTCACAGCAAGAGGATTTTTACCTGTATTCCAAATCAAAGTTGGACTGAGTTAAAGCTGCTTTTTTTCTGTCAGAACTACCTCCTGTTAGACCCCCATTGTTTCAAGATAGCAGTAACAAAATTATTACCCACTCTTAAACAGTATTGTTCAAGTGAAGAAAGTTTAAGAGATTATTAGGAGCGAATTTTTATGAGAAAGGACTATTGAGCTCCATGGATTTCTAGCATTTAAGCCAAATTCTAAGAGTTGGCTTTGTTTTAGGCTTGAATATCTTCCAAGTTCTGTGAAAAAGAAAAGAAGTATAATGCATCAATAATCTATCTGATATGTACTAATTTAATCAAACCAATGTGAACATCATCTACCAAAATATCAAAAAGCAACAGAATGTCCAGCTATCGCAACATTACATTGTCAGATTGAGCTTTTCCCATATTTAAAACTACAGTGCCTAAGCATCTGGTTTGTTATTATACTTTAAAACAAGAATATATTTTTCATCATTGCACAATGAGACAATATTGGAAACCATAATTGTTTAGTAAATAAATCTAACACATCATTCAGTATGCGGAAGAAAAACCAAATACACAGGAAGGGGGAGAAGCAAGCGTAATATCACTCAAAATACCTCTATACAGCTGGAAGGCCATAAGGATGGTGGGATTGTAACTGGTTGATAATGTACACTTTGGCATTTCACCACAAAAAAAAATTAAGAATGGGAAAATATAGCAAAAAGGAAATTTAGTCAAAAATACGGTATATCAGATTTCAGAAAAGGCATGAATATAGTATCCTCACTGTGTGCCCACAATTCACAGCAACGTAGCACCATAATATTTATGTCAGATTTGGTCTGTGATCCTCACTTGCATCACTTCAGCTTCAAGCAGAAAATCAGATTTTTAAAAAAGTTTTGCTGAATCGTGCATAGATTAACCGAAATGAATCTCTTACCTCAGATTTTTAAACATTTAAATTTAAGCAATTTTTACCAAGACTAGCCATCCTTAAAGACAGTGTGTGCTAAAATGTTGTTACAACAGTGAACAATTACAATTCTATATATAATTATCAAATGCAAACATTATGCAAATATATACTATATCTAATACACATATAACTCCTGTGCTTTTTAAAAAACCTACTGAATTTTGCATAAATCAGTCCCTTATAATATCATTAAACTTATGCATAGAGTCTACATCTATAGACAAACCTCACATAAGTAGCAAGTATAATCAGGTTTTCAATCCATTGAGTAAAGGGCCCATACAGAATAACAGAATAGAATAGAATAATAACTGTATTGTCACTTTGAATGTATACTAATTGGCATATATTAAAATGAAATTTCGTTGCATACAGCTCTCAAAGGGTCACCACCTCTGAAACACAGTACGTAAATATGACAAAAATAAATAAATAAATACAGAATTATGCATATACCCACATATATTATATGACATGGAGAAACAAACAGTCTAGTTTGGGTTAAGAGCCTTGGTGGAGCAGTGGGCTAATGCCTCCTTAAGTAACACCAGCTGCCTGCAATTAGTGCAGGTTCGCATCCCACCAGGCTCAAGGTTGACTCAGCCTTCCATCCTTCCGAGGTAGGTAAAATGAGGACCCAGATTGTTGGGGGCAATAAGCTGACTTTGTAATAATGCCGCTTGGGTGGGGGGGGGGGCGCGAAAGCATATACATAGAATGAAGTCTATTGCTAAGCACATTGGTTTGTGCTTAAATTGTAAGCCGCCATGAGTCTTCGGAGAAGGGCGGGATATAAATGGGATTAAAATAAAAATAAAAATAAAATATGTATACATGTGCATGGTGAGAAAAACGAATCTTGCGAGTTTACCAGATGGATGGCATAGGGAACAAAGCTATTACAGAACCGGGTACTCCTGCTAGAAAAACTTTGAAACCTCCTCCCGGAGGGGAGCAACAGAAAGAAACAGACCGTAAAGTGGATGTGTGGGGGTCTCTAACAATGCTTTGTAAGCACATAGTGTTTTTAAGCAGCATCCTGAATACCAGGGAGTGAGCTTCCTTTGATCTTCTCAGCTGTCCTTACCACTCTCTATGGACTTTCTACCTGAGGCACTGCTGCCACTGAACCAGACAGTACTGCACTTTGTTAAAATGCTTTCAATCGTGCCTCTGTAAAAAGTGGCCAGGACAGAAGAAGAAAGATGTGCTCTCCTCATCCAGTGCAGGAAATGCAGATGCATCTTTCCAATGTTGTGAGATCAGTCTTCTAGCTATAATAAGGACACTGAGAATCCTTTACATTGTCCAGTTGTCCATGTGCTAGGTATGTAATTCAAAAGAGTATTATCCTTTGAAGTTTTAGCTTTGTCACACAATCACATTTATATAGTCCACTACTTTCTCCCAAAATTTAGTAAATATTTGTCCTCGTTATATCCCCAATAGAATGCTGTCCTTGACTATCTTTTACTATAGAGATGTAATGGAGTACAATAAATTCTAAACATTTTTTAGATGATCAGGGGACTGGAGGCTAAAGCATAAAAGGAACAGTTGCTGGAATTGGGTATGTCTAGTTAATGAAGAGAAGGATGAGAGGGGACATGATAGCAGTGTTCCAATATCTCAGGGGCTACCACAAAGAAGAGGGAGTCAAGCTATTCTCCAAAGCACCTGAAAGCAGGACAAGAAGCAACGGATGGAAACTAGTCAAGGAGAGAAGCAACCTAGAACTAAGGAGAAACTTCCTGACAGTTAGAACAATTAACCAGTGGAACAACCTGCCTCCAGAATCTGTGAATGCTCCAACACTGGAAGTTTTTTAAGAAGAGACTGGACAGCCATTTGTCCGAAATGGTATAGGGTTTCCTGCCTGAGCAGGGGGTTGGACTAGATGACTTCCAAGGTCCCTTCCAACTTTTTTATTTATTTATTTATTTATTTATTTATTTATTTATTTATTTATTTATTTATTTATTTAAGTTCAACAAAACATCACCAAAGCTCAGGGGAAAAAATTCCGTTATATTTCACTGTTTAGAGGACCAGATGTGAGGATACTACAAGACTTTATTTCCAGATAAAGAGTGCAAAAATCTGTATCACCATTAGACTGCAGTATTCAACACTGGAAGTTTTTAAGAAGAGACTGGACAACCATTTGTCTGAAATGGTATAGGGTTGGATTAGACTAGAAGACCTCCAAGGTCCCTTCATCATCATCATCATCATCATCATCATCATCATCATCATCATCATCATTATTGCTCATCGCACAGCCAGATGTTCAGACTGGATTTGGCATTTTTGTCTACCTATCGAGTCCTTACCAAGGACCTGGGATAGGATGATGATGATGATGATGATGGTGATGATTGTATAAATTATAGTTTAAGGTCCATTGACACTCTTGCTATAGAAGTTAATATGCTCTCCCATTTTCTAGGAAATACAGGAGAGCTGTAATTGTTTAGTGCTATAATGACATACGCTACATTTTAATTTTTAATTTTTTTTTCTGTTGTATTTTTCCTCACTTATTTTTAACCACTTGTTATGTGTGTGTTTTTCCTGATAATGTACATATGTTTTTTTGTGTTATGTTCCGTTTTTTTTCCTTTTCTATTTTAAAACCTATACAAAAATTATATAAAAAAGACTAGTTGGGCTGCCTATTTAACTGCCTGTTTAACTGTATTTTTACAGGGGTTCATATAATCAATACTCAGTTTAGGAAAACTATATTGTCAGCTTTGTAACATCCAAGAAATGGCCAACTTGATATGGTCCTCCCTTCTAGCATATGGAAATGGATTTCAGCTATGCTGCTGCTATTTTGCACTGGAGCAAGCAGGAGCCATTGATGCAGCTGAATAAGAGATTTTTCAATTCACAATGGCAATCATAAGGCAAAAATAGAAAAGGGTGCCCTGGATATTATTTAATCCAGCTCCACAGTATAGACTAGTAGCTGTATTCTCTCCCTGTCATAACAGTTTATGCTAATAAGCCGTTAAAATAATATATATAACTAAATTGCCCACTTCTTCCCTTGGTCTAAAATCTCTACACAGGCATCTATTAAAAGTACATGCATTGGATAGAGTTAATTAAAAAAAACAGGTAAACAGATATTTCAAAAATAATAATAGAGAATAAGAGAAAATGATCTTGTTCTTTCTCCTTCTCTTTTGAATGAACTACTGGTACTTTACATGAAAGGAAGGAAGGAATTTCCAGCATTTTTATGTGTCATTTTTAAGACCCATCTTGCTTTAATAGCCATTTCAATCACCTCGTAAAGATTCCCGAACTGAAGGTGACTTTTAGAACAGGGATATTTTTCTTCTCTGTTTCAAAGCCAAAGTGATTCTTTTCTCTGTGATGGATGTAGATGCCTAAGGAGGAATAAAGAGTTGGTATATTTTGGTGACATTTTGGAAATGTTTAAATCCTTTAAACATTTAAATCCTTTGTATTATCACAGATTTCTATCTTTTTCTGGAGAGTTCCACTTGGAGGTATCTAAATGTCACCGATCAATAACTTTGTCCCTGTATGTGTGCAATGGAGAACATGGAGGGCTTCCACTGATGCACTACAATGACACATGTGACTGAATTGTTTAGAACCATCCTTTCTACCATAAACTGCACAAAAGCAGAGATGGGCCAAAAATGGATTTGGATTAATACATGAACCAATGTTCTTCCTCCTGAATAATAGCAAACAAAACCCAACAACAATGGTGAAATGAAGAATGTCTCAACTCTTCTCAGACATTCCTCCAAGAATGTACTTCTTGCCCATGATAGGTAAGTTTGGAGGTTGTCATAAAGATAGCAAAAAGCAACAACTAGAATACAGTACCAGAGTGTTGATCTTAAGCTGAAGGTATTTTGTGCTTCAATAACAGAGAAATGCCCACTCTTATAAACAACATTATAATACATAATATAACATTATACCATATCTCTGAGATATAGGTTGATAAGGAGATATGGAGAGAGAGAGAGAGAGAGAGAGAGAGAGAGAGAGAGATATGATGGATAGATATGATAGATATGTGATTGATAATAATAGAGAGAGAGATAGACAGATGATAGAGAGATAGAGCAATAGATAGATATATGATGGATAGATATGATTGATATGTGATTGATAATGATAGACATAGATAGATAGATAGATAGATAGATAGATAGATAGATAGATAGATAATCATCTTTAATCTTGCAAATGGAGATATCTACACTTGTTTATCTAATTTTGTGGAACTACAAGTGGATTCCCTCTTCCTTCTCAGTTACAGATATATCCAGCAATATTCGTAAAAGAAAGAAGGCATTTCTGCAGAATGCTTAGTGAGTATGGCAGCTTTCGATGTAGCAGGATCTGTTATGTGATTTTTCTCATCTATTTCTCTCTAGTCCATAAATGTACTTGACCTCTTTATTTTACTTACCAGATGGCAGCAGCAACTACTTTTTGCCGACTTTTTTCTAAATTCAATCGTCTCAAACTGCTTCTTTGGTGATCTCGTGCCCCCAGCTAGTAATTTATCATCATTGAACAGATTTACAGAATTTACATGGAAAATGCTCTTTTCCACTCCCTCTCCAAAACAAATGGAAATATTTTCTTCTGCTAAAACTAACTCCCACCCTTATGGTGTTGATTCTCTAGTCTCAAATGCTCTATTACAATCCTGTAATCGCTACGTAGAAATGGATCAAATCATAGAATTTGTGTCTCACTTAAAACTGAGCTGGTCCTTAAAATCCATCACAATCACCATACTCGATGAAAGTAATGATAAAAACGAGTCATTTCCCCTATACAAATCCATATTGAATGGCTATGATATTTCACATATGTGACAACCATTGTGTCTTCAACGGCACAACCTTACCTGAGAAATAATATGGAAGCCCTTCAATTTCATTACATATAATTTCATTACTGATGGTTTTATTTCTTTTTAATTGTTCGAGAAAGGTGTTAGAGCCTTAATGAGATTAGTTCTATGAAACTCCATCCTACTGGCACTCAAGCAGTTGAATTTAGTGGAGTGCTTATCTTGAATCTCCCCAGAAAGTTCTTATTCAGGATTCTTTTTTAATCTTGAAAGCATATCCTGCTAAATGTTGTGACATCTCCCTTGTGTCAGTACTGTGACCCTCAGTATGGTTATCTCACATGGCCAAAATTGGTGCTGAGGATATATTAACCTAGAAGCTGTAGTCCCTTATCGTAGGAATCTGTCTTCATGTTTGATCCCAATTATTTGCAGTGTATCTGTATCACTTGCAAGACAGGTTCAGAAGCGAGAACACTTAATATTAAAATACTGAAGTACAAAGTTGTCTACTTAAAAGAACGTCTGCATATGTGAAATTAATAAGAGTGATACCGGTGCTAGCAAAATTGACAACATAAACAATAGTAAAATAAGCTCAATTTCAAGTGCCAGGTGGAATAAGTATGTCATAACATAAGAGGGAAGAAGACAATACAATATGTTATATAACCTTCACTTCACTTTAACTGCAATGTACTGGATGGATGTGTTGCAATAAAATGCAAAACTAGTTATGGAATGATTGATGACTCAAGAAAGAAACCTCAGAAAGCCATTCACACCATTAACATGTAGATAATCCATAGCATTCATATACATGATAGTCATTAGATGGTCTTTCCCTTTCCTGTTTTCTGGATTTCAACTCCTACAATTCTCTAGCTAGCATAGCATTGCTGAGAATTCTGATTTTAGAAGCCTCTCCATCTGGAACGCATTTAGGTTGGGGGAAACCATTTCAAGACAGAGAACATTTACTCCTGAAAGTTCATGTGAATAAGTTCTGGATAAATTGGTGGTTTTGTTGCTCTTGTTGTTGGCTGGTCATTTTTCCCATGTTGATTCTAGGGACAAAATCTCCTTGTTAGATATTCACAAAGGTTATTTACCTATACTTTCAAAGGCACACAACACACCCGCATAAAATTATATTCACCTTGTAACAAAAGGGTTGTTGCGCTCTTTTTCCTAGACTAGAGTACAATCAATCCAAACTGAAAAGAAAACCTGAGAGTTGAATTTAGCAAATGAACTTTATGTACAGATCAGATCATTTCCTGTTTTGTGGTCCTACCCTTTGACCGTGCTATTCTTCAGTATGAGTTGCTATATGATTTTCTATATTAGAAAAAGAGCATCAACATATTTACAGCTTTAATGATCTTGACTTTCCATCGTGAAAGTGATAACATCAAACAGCTCTCATGCTTTCACACTTAAGTTGCAATGCGGGTCAGTGCTGAATTTGTGTACAGCAAAGTGATGCTGAAGTGCTACAGAGCATTTGCTGTATACTTCTTTCATGCGTTTCTTTTGGTTTTGTTTTAATCACTGATTCTGGCTTGAAGTGGACCAGACAAAATCCCACTGAAATAAGTCCATCAAATTTTCTCTTGAAAAGGATAAAAAAAAAGTCTGAAACACAAACACTGAGTACCCCAAACTCCTGATGACCGGTCCATTAATTTATAGTTCCTTTGCTTCTCCATGGCAAAGGACTATCCAGTATTGTCAAGCCTAGTGTTATTTTCAGACTTCAGCTGCTTCCTTGATCAGTTACTTGAGCACTTTGCAAGCTCAATGGTAAATGTCAATGGCTGAAAAGGTAATAGGATTTCTGTCATGAGAAAGCTGTTCTTTGTTGATAGGCCTCTGTTAAGGCACTTCCTCTCTTTTTTCTCCCAGCTTTGCATTAGTTTACACTGTTACATTGCAGTTCAACACAGTCTTGCTTAACTTGTCATTTATAAATACACAAGGAGAAAAAAAGAATTCTCATAGCTCAGGGGTAAGACTGTTTTTGTCAATATGTTTTATCTCAGGGGTAATCTATTGAAAATGAAAAAGTAGGTAAGGATAAAGGAAATAATGAGTGATACCACAGTCTAAAGCCACCAGGGACACCCATTTTTTCCCTTCTCGGAAGTTTTTTATTTTATTTTATTTTATTTAAGTTATTTTATTCTGCCCTGTGAACCGCCCTGAGTCCTCAGGGAGAAGGGCGGTATATAAATGTTATTAAATTAAATTAAATTAAATTAAATTTTTTTTTCCCCTCCCTCAGCACTTTCTTCTCTTTCTTTTACCTGGAGTACAGATAGTCCTCAACTTACGACCGCAATATAGCCCCAAATCTCTGTTGCTAAGTGAAACATTTATTAAGAGAGCTTTGCTCCATTTTACGACCTTTCTTGCCACAACTGCTAAGAGAACCACTGCAGTTGTTAATTTAGTTACACAGTTGTTAAGTGAATCTGGTTACCTCACTGACTTTCCTTGTCATAAATGTGAACCAGTTGCCAAGCGTCTGAATTTTAATCAGGCGACTACAGGGATGCTGTGATGGTGAAATGGTCATAAGTCCCTTTTTTTTTCAGCAACGTTGCAACTTTGAACGGTCACTGAATGAACTGTTTTAAGTCGAGGACTACCTGTTCGTGGAGGGAGAAACAGCTCTTACCAGAGATCAGAACTGAAATCTGACAGAGAACTGCTGAAATGTGGGTGAGTGCTGCAAGGGACCATAGAATTGTATGCTGCCCATGTGGCCTTGATGTAGGATAGGCCCAGCACTGCACACAGACACTGAGCTCTCTTTTTGCAGACTTTAAAATGCTTCCCTGTTACAGTTGCTAAAAATCAGAGGCAACATTTCCTACCGTTTTCAGATGAGTTGTAGCTAAGAAACCCCCGAATCAGGCTAAAGCAGCAAAACCTGGCCCAGAGGTAATGTGAAATAACCAGTTAACATTAAAGCGTTGGTCACTCTTTGGTCATCACTGTTCCTCAGATGATTGGGTTACTTCTTCACTAACAAAAGGTTGTTCCTATTTGTACGAGAGGTCCCTCCAGAGACTAGGAGAGCAAAAGTAGGATAAGGCTTTCTTTTCCTATTTTAAATTCCAAATTTGTTTGATGGGGGCAGGACTGTGTTTATAGTGAAACAAGTTGCCCAACTTAGTGATGATAACCCCTTACTTTTTTTTCCATCATCCATCACTCTTTATTCTGCCTCCTCTCACCAAACAATTTATCCTCACCATGTTCACGTTCATAGGGACGCGGTGGCTCAGTGGGTTAGGACACTGAGCTTGTCGATCAGAAGATTGGCAGTTTGACGGGTCGAATCCTGAGTGCCGTGTAACAGGGTGAGCACCTGTTACTCGTCCCAGCTTCTGCCAACCTAGCAATTCAAAAGCACGTAAAAATGCGAGTAGAAAAATGGGGACCACTACAGTGGGAAGGTAACAGCGTTCCGTGCGCCTTTGGTGTCTAGTCATGCCGGCCACATGACCACGGAGACGTCCTCGGACAAGCGCTGGCTCTTCGGCTTTGAAACGGAGATGAGCGCCGACCCTAGAGTCAGAAACGACTAGCATGCATGTGCGGGGGAACCTTTACCTTTACCTTTAAGTTCATGTTCAGTATCATCCACCAAGAGAAAAGTCATTAGGAAGCACCTGCAGAAAGAATACAGAGTGTGAGTCTTGAAAGGCAGTCCAGACAAGTAGCACAACTGGGAGTACTACCTCCATCTTTATTGTAAGGTTACATTAATAGAATCTCACAAAGCTGAAAGTATTTCTCCTCTTTTTTTTCTTTTAGTATGGAGGGTCCCTTCTGAAATATTTCCCATGCCATCCACCCTTCTGTGGGCCAAGACATCTTTTACATGTCCCATCTACGCCTCTCCTTTCTGCCCCACATATTATTAATCAAGGTTACAGTAACATCCTTCATCCAAAGGACTCTTTTCCCCCTTAAAGATCTAGCCTAGAATCCCACTTTTTATCATATGATTTTCACCACTGTTCTACTGTTGATTGAAGACTGAATGCAAGTCTTCAAGCCGATGGATATTCCCACTATTATACAAAAATAAATCTAAGAGCTGTTTGCCCCTTAACCAGGCCAGAGGACTAACAAATTTAGGAGAAAGCAGGTATATACTATACAGGTAGTCCTCGACTTACAATCATTCATTTAGTGACTGTTTGAAGTTACAACGCCACTGAAAAAAGTGACCATTTTTTCACACTTTGCCGCATCCCTATGGTCAGGTGATGAAGCTTTGGATGCTTTGCAACCAGCATTTATTTATGATGGTTGCAGCGTCCTGAGGTCATGTGACCACTTTTTGTGACCTTCTGGAAAGCAAAGTCAATGAGGAAGCCAGATTTACCTAACCATCATGTTACTGACTTAACAACCACAGTGATCCACTTAACAATTGCGGCAGGAAAGGTACTAAAATCGAGGAAAACTCACTGAACAATTTCCTGGTTTAGCAATGGAAATGTTGGGCTCCATTGTGGTCGTAAGTCGAGGACTATCTATAATATGCACTGTGACGGTCATAAGTGCTTTTTTTTTATTTTTTAGTGCCATTGTAATCGGAGGACTACCTGTATCCTGAGAATAACTTGTGTCCAGTTGCACGAGGGGAGCAATGCTGACTGATTTCATTGTTGGGGTATGGCAACAGTTTCTGTTCTAAGGGTAGTTTCCTCCTGAGGAAACTGTGGAGGAGAAGGCCACGATATAAGCTCTTAGTATTAGCTTGGCTAATACTAATACTACGAGCTTGAGAAGATGCACCGTAGTGGAATGGAGAAGGTTTCCAAATATTCCTCATCGAAGGGAATCAGGGAATCAAAAAGTCTGTCTTTGTAACCCAGCCACTTTGAATGAAATGAAAATTAAGGTCTTGGCTAGATTATAGGCTCACAATAGCGACTAGACTAGAAGAAGGCAAAGTGTTGCAGAAGAATAATTGGAAAGAAAGGTGAAGGAAACTTTAAAAAGTGGGTAAAGTAAAGTATAGCAAGGTAAGCCGCCTGTTTAATCACTACAGACTTTTTGAAATCTCGCCGCTTGAAGGCGTTATCGATTCAGCGGCCAAAGAAAACTTGCAATCCCCAGATCATTGGGAATATGGAGGTAGTTACAAAGTACCAGTGGGACTGAGGAGCTGATGATTGTAGGATTGACTCCTGGACAGAGAGCCAGAATCAGACCAGTGGCCTCCATTCTACCCCTTTTTTTGTGTGTGACATCCATACAACTTTATCTGACTCATAGCCAGAACAAAGGAAATAAAAGCCAGATAGAGCGAGGTCTAGCTGCATATAAATTGTGCAGAAGGGAAAACGCGAAAGTGTCAAACATTTTAAACAATGGAACAAGTAGTTGTGAGATCTGCTCTGGAGGACATGTGTTAAGTATCCGTCAGAGGTTATTCAAGTGTAAGAAATCCTGCCAGCATAGGGACTTGGATGAGGCTTGCTCTTGAAATTCCTTCCAATTCTTCGATTTTACAAATCAGAAGATTAGAGCATCCTGTGTACCGTTTTCTTCCTCTTTATGACCAGCAGGAAAATACTTGTTCTGAATGCCCTCTTTTGTGTACAGGGAAATTTTTGCACAGCTCAGAGAAGAGTGTTTGCAGGCACAGAGCTAGGAGGATTGCTCTCTGAAAAGAAGTCAGCCAAGCCACATGTTTGTATCCCTTGAGGAAGCATATAGATTGTACTTGCTGGTTTTCAATATAATTTGTGCTTCCTTCTCTTTTTCCCCCTAGATTGCCTCCAATATATAGTTACAAATTGTTTTGCTTAATTTGACTGGGAGGATTTTTAGCAGAAGCTAAAGTTCTTGGCAAGGTATTTAGAACAGGAACAAAGAGATGTACATTTAAAAAAAAACATAAATAAATAAATAAATGGAGCTATCCAGTTTCCTGATATAAATTTAATGTAGAGTCCTATTTACAGGAAGTTTCCCGTAAAATACTGTAAAAAGGAAAAAAAAAGATGATCTTAGTATAGGTCACATTAGCGTAGGATCTCGATTTTATATCAGTTTGGTCTAGTGACTAAGCCACCGGACTAGAAAGCTGGAGATCGTGAGTTCAAGTCCTGCCTTAGCCATGAAAGCCAGCTGGGCCAGTCACGCTCTGTCAACCCAACCCACCTCACAAGGTTGTTGTTGTGGGGAAATTGGGAGGAGGAAAGTATGTTGAATATGTTTACCACCTTGATTATTTGTAAAAATAATAACAGATATAAATTAAACAAACAAACAAATATCAGAGCATAATGTGAATAGCAAGCCAGTAGGAGTGCACACTTAAGTGATATTGTATGCCTAATTTATTATCAATTTTCTAAAAAAAAATATATCCCTTGCAGTATTTTGCAGGCTCTCTTCTAGTCTGTTTTTCAGTCTCTTGTTTGAAGTGTCTCATGGAGTGATTTTGGAGTTTACGAGGTGATGGAAAGTCTTGCCATGGTCTCTTTTCATCTCTTCATCACATTGTGGTTTCTTCCATCACCATCTGATTTGAAAAAGCCAACATGAGAATCCTTCCTTCCTGCTTCTTCTGTTGAGATGTGACTGAAGGTGGTCTACGGAGAGACTGTAGACCACCAGAGAGGTGAATATATTGTACTGAAATACCAGGCATTGCAAGTAAGCCATGTGTAACTGAGGGAACGGCAAGAAATCTGTAAAAGGGTGTCCACAGAGAATGGTAAAAAAATACAGGTGGTGGTCACCATAGTGTGATTGAAGCTCAGCCTGTGTTTTATGTGTGTTGCGACAAACATAAAAATGGGTGGAGTTTTGATCACAGTGTTATGGCCGACATCTTGCCATTTTTGGCCATACCTTGCAGACACTCCTTTTGCTGTCAGAACATCACTGCATTTTTTCTCCTTTTAGAACAAAAACAAAAAAACTATTCTTTACCAGTTATTCTTTTTCTTTAAATCATCCACATTGTTCCTGATGGCTCAAAACAAAAAACCTCTCTTAAGAACAAAAATGTAAAATAAAGGCATAAATGTGGAAACAGACCAGCTGATTAAAACATTCTAAATGGCAATCTAACTCTTAAAAATAATTTATCCATCAGGAATGAATGTTTGTTAGCACAGGATGTTTTACTCATTTAATGGGGGAGGGGAAAGACAAGGTGAAAAATCAAAATGAAACTCATGGAGAAAACAACTCATAATCTGGTTGAGCCCACAACAGAGAACCTTTATTTGTGGAATTGTTTCATCTTTGAGTGAGACATAAGAAGTCTAAAATACCTTAGTAGGCCAAATGTCTATGGATATTCTCAGTTATCCAGGTCATGGTTGTCCCAAAGGCTCTTTTTCAAAAGGCAACTGGATGTTGTTTGCTTTTTCTTGAAGACATTTCACTTCTCATCCAAGAAGCTTCTTCATTTCTGAACTGAAGAAGCTTCTTGGATGAGATGTGAAACGTCTTCAAGGAAAAACAATGAAAGTCCAGTTGCCTTTTGAAAAAGCACCTTTGGGGTTCAGGTGGGCCAATGTTCTTTCTGATCACAGACATCAAAGCCAATTGAGATTTTCAAAGTAATCACTCTGAGTTGTGTACAGAATCAGCAATCAACAGTACCAATTCAGAATAGATCTAAAATCATCATCCCCAAAGGCAAGTAAACATTAACCTATTTGCTGCTGCATTCTAGACCAATAGAACAAACAACTTTAACTTTTCAAGTGTAGCTCAACATAGAGAGCATGGTAGTAATCCAATCTGAATGCAACTGAAGTTGCATTTTCAGTTCCCCTTTCTGGCTATTTAGACACCAAAAAGTTCATGACTACATATAAACTTTTCATTCAATACATTGCCATCTGAAGGCAATGGTTGAAAATGCAATCCATGAAAAGAAGGAAAAAGCTGCATGTCACATGGCTATTGATGGTAATGCATTCCAGATTCTGGAACAGTCTCTGTCGTGAACTCCATAGATTGCTGTTAAATAGCCCAGAAAACAGAACTGATCTTCAAAATCCATTATACACTTGACCAAAGAACAGTACACTCCTATCTGAACACTCCTACATAGTTTTCTAGGCAGCCAGATTAACCAAATCAAGGGTAGTCATCAATGGGACAAGAGATATCATAGCCAGATTGTTCTGACGGGTGGTTCAATCTGAATTTTTGCAGTTCTCTGATGTGTGTCAAATGTGCTACTATGCTTGAAGACAGGACTCATTTTGATGGAAACAGATCTGTGCTTCAAAGTCTGGTTAAAATTTATGTTCCCTCTTGCTGGTCTAGCCCTTCTAATTCTAGTAAACAAATTTTAAGTGGCAGTGGCATTTAGACAACTTGTGGCTTGTGGCAGCACAACAACCATGGCTTAACCAATGCTCTTATATTCCCATTGGAGCTTGCTGGAGAAGTTTGGAAGTAATCAAGATCAATTCCAGACATCCACCTTGAATGTGAAAAGTTTATGGTGGACGGACTGATGGAGTTTCCCATTGACGGCACCAAAATGAATTTTTGTGTTAGGTTTGCTGAAGGAAGTTGCAGCTAAGTGTCAACACCATTAATTGAGAAGAATGATCAAATCCCTGGACATATATCAAGACTTCTTCATGCATAAACACAGAGGATATTTTGGGAATCCTACAAAATAGCTTGCTGGAGATGTAGGATGGAATGACTTAGTTCCAACTAACTAGTTCAGAGGACTGGCCGAAGATCCGAGAGATGAGGTGATGAGACAGATATCCCAAATATCTTGGAAAAGGTGAACCAATGTTGTATAATAATTAAATACCCTGCTGGAGCAGTCAAGGCAAAGAAGAAACAGGAAAGGAAAAACCCTCTGCAATCTGTCTTCCCCTATTATACCATCCCTCCCAGTGGCCTTCTCGGAATCCAGTATGGGGGAATCCATGCAAATTGGAGCGATCAAGAAATCCCTTTCATAAGGAGAGAAGAAGGGATCAGCAACCATGCTTTTACTGTGGGGGCCCCAGGCACCTAGCCAGATCATGCCTGGTGAAGCCTCAAGCAATGAAATGCAGAACTTGAAATCAATGGAACCGGTAGCCAGTAAGTGCCCAGCTTGTTTCAAAGCAGCACACCAGGGAACCTTTGCCAACCCACTTCCCAGGAGCTCTGAAGGGGGCCCCCTCAACTATTTAAGGACAGCTCAGACAGCCAATAGCAGGGAAGTAGGCCTAATTATTTCTGTTATTGTGACTCTAGATTCCAGGCAGAATATGAAACTCTCTGCTCTTGTAGTCTTAGGGGCAACCACTAAGTTCGTAGATGTAGAAACAATACAGTAATTTCTGCTGGTCCACAAAGCCGGAAAGGTTGAAGACCACTGGCTTACAACTTAATCAGAGACTGGACAGCCATTTGCCTGAAATGGTATAAGGTTTCCTGCCTGAGCAGGGGGTTGGACTAGATGACCTCCAAGGTCCCTTCCAACTTATTATTATTATTATTATAAAGAAGGGCATAAATATTTGTCAGTCTCCAATACAGGATATGGCAAGGTCAAATACCGTTAGCTCTTGTCTTACAACCATTCATTTAGTGACCACCTGAAGTTAAACAGGACTGAAAAACGTGACTTATGAGTGTTTTCACGCCTACAACCATTGCAGCATCCCCATGGTCATGTGATCAAAGCTGGGACGCTTGGCAACTGGCATGTGTTTATGACGGTTGCAATATGATCTTTTGTGACCCTCTGGCAAGCAAAGTCAATGGGGAAGCCAGACTCAAATAACAGCCATTTTACTAACTTAACATCTGCAATGATTCTCTTAGCAACTGTGGCAAGATAGGTTGTAAAATGGGGCAAAACTCATTTAACAACTATCTTGCTTAGCAATGGAAATTTTGGGCTCAATTGTGGTCATAAGCCGAGGACTACGGGTACACAGTGATGCCAACTGGTCAACTGTGATGCTGGTGTTTTTTTTTCTAGATTCATGAATGAAATATTTTAAAATATTACATGGTGGTATACTTACACAACATCTTGATCTTATTTCAAAGGTCTCTCCTTGCATGTCACCTATATCAGCAAACATGCTGCAAAAATCTACAGGACAATAACTTTGAGATCTGGAATTCCCACCCTTGAAGGCTGCCAAGAGTGGGAAAGTCAGCAGACTTAACCTATTTGTCTGAATCCCCTTAGATTGCTTTCTGTATGGCGCAAAAGCCATAGAATTAGTTCGAGCCTTTGCTTTTAATATATTGTTTGTGTACAAGACAACAATGCCCTTGCTGAAATATCATTTTGGAGGACATTAAGTGGAAGAGAATGGCAGGCAAAACTACTCGGAAATGGACCCAACAAGTTCGTTTTGCTGCTTAGGCATATTTATGCCATGGGCAACACCTGGATAAGTTCACAAGGTGGCGGATGAGGGATTTTCTTCTGTCTGTCAAATGCCAACTGATCTTCAAAGATTGATAAGGACCATCTTGTTGAGTCTTACTAACCATATCACACTGCAAAGGTCCCTTGAACACCTTGGGAAGAACATGGCAAAATATTGGGTTCTTTTTTTCCCCAAATGAATAACACTTCTGCATATCCAAAGAGTTCATTAAAAAAGAGAAGAATTGGGGTTGTAAGGAAACTGGTATTTTCCCCCCATAAGGATTGAAGTAGCTATTTCTTTAACTTAATGCTTAATTAAGCCAGCATTTGTTCTAACACCGATATAACGTTTGTTGCCAGAAATAGTAATCAAAGCAGTTGTTCTCAGTAACTAACTGCTTATCCAAGAAGCTTAACAAATATCATTAACTATATGTTTGTAAACGATTATAAAAATATTAGCATCTGGACAATTGCTAGATCTCATGAATATAACTCTATTCATACTTCAAGGCATGGCTGTGTTTTCCAAAAAGTGTAATTTAACTTGCATCTGAAGGAGTAGTGGATGACAAAATTAACACAGAGGTCTTTGTGATGACCCAAACCTTATTTTGCACAAGCAATAAGCTCAGAAGTAGCTGTACAACTGCAATACCCCTATGATGTTCAAATAATACATAATGTTGCTGCTTTGAATGTTCTCAGCAAAGCAGACTAGATGATGGACTGGAATGGACTGGAGAAAGTGCATAATTCTGTGATGATTTTATATTGCATCTTTTAATTATGAAAGTACTGGGGACTGGGTTATTATTGGAACCCAATATCTGTGGGTATTATGAACAGTTTTGAGGCACCTTGCTTATAGTATAGTCTCAGTTGTATTCTGTGCCATTGTATAGGTTTTTAAAAATTATTAATGTGGTTCTTACACATTATTTGTTAGCCATCTAGAATTGCTTGCTTAACCAGGTAGATATTTTTTTTTAGAAAAAAAGGGAGAAGAGCTAAAAGGACCAAAACTCATCTCGCTGTGAATAGTACAACCAGCTTTTGTAAAAGATTTAAAGAGACATCTTTTGTTCCACTACATGGTAGAAGAAATATTTGGCTGGCACAATTAATACTCTTCTCTTTTGACTTGAAATCTTAGCAGAGGTCTGTCCAGAAATTAAAATTCTAATTCTAATTTCTGGCTTGGACGATTCAGCGCCAAGTCCAGGAATTCTCTAGAGGCCAACAGAAGCTAACTGTAAAATGACACCTCACGGTATCTAATTAAAGATAAAAAATACTTTCTAAAAAGAAAAAATGAAGGCATCATATACGTCGAGTAAAAACAGTACTGTTTTAGATAGAGGGGCAGACTGGCTGTGATATATATCATCCCATCGATCACTATGAAGTTAATTTGACTTATATAGCTGGTTGAGAGGTGGTGTTCATATTCTCCCTGATTGTTTCAGCTCCTAGAGCTGCACAGTCAGTAGAAGAGGACAACCATTGCAGTTAGAAGTGGTGTACTCATCTCCTGTCAGTGTTCCTCCCAAAGTGAACTATTTTATATGTTTTTAAGCATTAGCCACATTTACACGATATCGCTGAAAAATGATATAACTGTCAGAATCCATTTATATCATATTCATAAATGGAATGTTTCAAACATTATTCCATGGATTCTGCCATCTCCCGAAGAGAAGAGAATAGATGTGTATTGAACCGGTATTAGGCATTTCAAAGGAAAGGAGAAGCCTTTTGAACTGGGGAAACAAAAGGGGGGGCTAGCATCTGGCTTTTGTCACGGAAGAGAGCAATAAACATGAAGGGTCCTAAGTTCCTTTTTCCCATGAGAGGGATGATACGAGATAAAGGATGGGGGACTGACTAAATGGGGTTAAGGGGGGTTAAACCGGGAACTCTTTATAAGGGTTTATTTCGTGGAATAATATTAAGTCCTGTCTCGTTTCCTACAACCAAGCATGTCATAGTAAAGATTCTTTTTGGAATAGATTTGACTCCAGGAATTTTGTCTTCCTAAGACGTGGTTTGGGGTTGGTCCTGACAATAACTGCACTTTTGTTATAGTAAGTTCCTCTTAGAAAGAAGAATTTTGGGGAAGCATGCAGATCAGTAAGGGAAAAAACAAATGCTCATTTCCAGGAATTTCATTCTGGTCAATGAGAATGGTGGAACTAAAGGAGAAAAGCTCATAGGAGGGGATGTAACATGATATAAAGTTTAGAATCATCATCATCATCATCTGTATTGAAATCAATCATGAGTCACCTTAAATACATAAAACAGCCACAATTAACCAATTAAATAAACAGATTAATCAAACTGCTGCACATCTTACATATTATATGACGAACTCTGGCCATCCTTAAGGAAACCAAATCATTTGAATTTGAAAATAAAACTGTTAAATAAAACTGAACAGAGTGACCAGGATATTTTATTAGGTGTGGGTTTAACTGTGTATAACAAGTGTGAATGTAAAATGGACAGTATAATAAAACATGTTTGGTGATTCCTTCACTACATAGACAAAGTCTGGATTTAAATGGCAGTCCCAATAAAACTGCTGATGGAAGCACATTGAACTGGGCCAAAGTTAAGGCCCTTATCAGTTTGGTAACAGTAATTCAGTTCAGATAGCTGTCTGGTCCATAAGAGGTACAAGGACTGCTTAAAATAATGTTTTTGGGAAGAGACATCAGCTCTTTGAATTGTTGCTTGATTGCCTCTGCTATATGTTCTGACCCCACAAGTGCACAACAATGTTAGAGAAAGATCCAGAATTTCCAGTGTTTAATATCTTGCCTTGGCCCAAGAAAAAAACATTTTTTGTCAGAAACAACCCAGGGAGTTAGCCCTGCCAGGCAGAAGACCAGAATCGTTTAATATGTGAAAATGTGTATGTGACGTTTATATAGGCACTGTAGTCCTCAACTTACAGTACAACTGTTCATTTAATGATTGTTCAAAGGTACGATGGTGCTAAAAAAATTGTCTCACAAATGGTCCTTGCACTTGTGACCATTGCCAGCATCCTGTGATCATGGGATCAAAATTTTGATTCTTGGCAACAACCAAAAATCAGGCATGATTTAATTAATGACCACATTGCTTTGTGGTGGAAGTTCTGGTACCAGTTATGATTGTACACTGAGGGTTACTTGTATTATAAGCAGGTGATACAATATTTGAAGAGCCAGTTTGGTGTACTGCTTAAGTCACCAGACTAGAAACTGGAAGATGGTGAGTTCTAGTTCTGCCTTGGCCATAAAGCTAGCTGGGTGACTTGAGCCAGTCATTCTCTCTCAACTCTAGGCAGGAGGCAATCACAAACCACTTCCTAAACCTTGCCAAGAAAACTGCAGGGACTGTTATAGTTCAGGTAGTTGTCAGGAGTCTACACACATACGTGTACACACACACACACACACACACACACACACATACACACACACAACTTACAGGAATAGTGTTTAGAGGTTCAACATGATGGGTTTTCAAGAGAAAGATTTAATAGACTTGAATTACGGTCCTGCCA
Organism: Vipera ursinii; assembly: GCF_947247035.1. Classification (NCBI taxonomy): domain Eukaryota; kingdom Metazoa; phylum Chordata; class Lepidosauria; order Squamata; family Viperidae; genus Vipera; species Vipera ursinii. The sequence continues at coordinate 150,448,450 of NC_139512.1, read as the reverse complement.
AATGTAAAGTTGTACAAAGGTCTTCTTCTTGATTCTCTAGTCTGGACTGTTTTAATGCAGAAAAAAAAAGATTCGTGCATTCCTCCAGCTTCTTTTCCTCACTCACCAAATGTCATCTGCCATTAAAATCAAAAGAAAACCCCACCCCATATCACTCTCCTTCCTATAAGGAGGGAAGAAGTGGGTGTAGGTCAGGCTTATTAAAGCGGCTGGTTCAGCTACCTCTGAAGTTGCTTATTGTATCACAGGTTTGGAGGTGTTTTCTACCTCTGACCAGTCGCTTGGGCTTTCCTGAGCTTTCCTGAGGTATCTGAAATATCTTCTGAAATTAGTTAAAGTTAGTTTTCTCCACTCCTTTTTCCCTTGCCTGCTTTCCTGTCATTTGCTTGCCAAGGTGGCATATAACTACGATGGATCAAGCAAGCAAGCTGTTCTGTACCAGCCTGCTACCGGCCCTGCAGAAAAGGCAGGGACAACCCCTTTTACAAGAAGGCAAGAGGCTGGAACTAAGCCTGCCAAATTTATGGATACAAAAGCAAACAGAACAAGACACGAACCATGAAACAGGAGCTATTCAAGCGGTTGCCTTCAGCAAACCAGCCCTCCCACGCATTCCCCTTTTATACATTTCAGGGCGTGGCTTCTCTCTGCCTCCTTCCGAGGTGCCCCATTGCCTTCCTCTGTTTACTCCTGATTGACTGCCTCCTGTGTCGGGCATCCTTGAACAGGGCCAGCTGTGGGTCATCTTCATCCACGCTGTCAGGCTCACACAGCTGGGTCTGCGTCGTGACCAGGTGGGAGGGGCCTGGCTGAGGGCTCTGTGGAGCCTCAATATTATTCTCAGCAAGCTCTTCAACACCCCCCTCCTCCTCCTCTGAGTCGTCTGACCCAACTGCCGAACCCACAGGCTGACCCTGAATCACAACACAAGCAAGCAAGCATCTGCAACTGAGTGCAGAGCTTCTGGGGGAATTCAGTGACCCACAGGGTTGTTTTTCTTTTCTTTTCTTTTTTTTTAAAAGAAGCAGCATATTTCTTGAAAAGTTCTATTCTTTGCAAGGCCCAGGGACAATAGAGTTTGTGGGTACAAAAGAAAAGAAGTGTCAGGAGCTGAATTGAGTAATCTCGTGCTTTTTTTTGTAAAAGAAAAAGGTGCCAGAACTCACACATGTCATACAATCCGCCTTACCTACCCTACAAGGTTCCATCCAAAAAAGGTGCCGGACCTCCGTTCTGGGCGTTCTATGACAAAAAAAAGCCCTGGTAATCTCTATGATTTTGCTTTTTCAAAACTAGGCTTTTCAAAAAAAAAATCAGCAGTGATTGCTACATCAGGAAGGAATATAGGGTTGCACCAAAATCCGAAGACTCGGAGGCCATGAGAGTTTCCGAACCTGGTCTCTGTAGATTGGCAGGAATCCTCCAGACTGTCAATTCAGTTTGAGGATGCTGGTTCCAGTTCTGGGATCTTCGGTATGGAAAGCACGTTCTGTGTTGCTGAACTATAGTCCTCTCTATCTAGGTGTGAAAGTGGTGGAGCCAAGTGGCTCAAACATGAAAATGTATAAGTCTCCACTTGAAATGTCACCTCAGCTGAGAAGAAACAATTTCTGTGGGTAGCTATGGGATGTACCAACAAATGCATAAAATTTGTATTCAGTTAGTGAGATTTGAGACTTGGGATAATTATGCACAACTAATTAATTCCAAAATCTGTTTATCAACAGCGATCTGAAGCTGCAGCATTTTGTCCCAATGGCATTAACAAAGGCTTATCACCTGCTTGCTTGTTGAGATTTGCCTCAAAAGCAGATTACTACCAAAGCTCTGTCTAACTCTATTCCCACAACTAACACTTCCTGGAACTTGCAATAACTTTTTATACATGAAACCAATTAAGTTTTTCAGTTTAAACTTTAGACACTTCCAGTGATGATAAGCTGTACTAAAAACATCAACATTCCCAGTTTTCAATTGTACTGCAGATTTGTACTGTAAAAAAAATAACAGCGGCAGCAGTGTGGTGGAATGTACACTATGTATCCTTCCTTGCATCAGTTTGGCATCCTGGCTTATCAGTGCTCTGAATCCTGGTCTCCAAAAGGCCATTCCAACACTTTTTGTCCTTGATATTCACTTCCCTATCTTTTATTCCAAGCCTCCTCCTCAGAGCACTATTTACAGCTCACCACTCAGCTACTAAATATAGAAATCTCTATTCCATAATCTTTTAGATAAATTGCCTGGGAAACAAGATTGCTTTCAAGGGTAATTCCTTAAAAGTGTATTATCAACGTTCTCACCTGCTCTGTAAAATTGGCTTACATTCTCCTTCTGACTTTTCCCCACCTGCCATTCTCTTAGACGTATTTGGATTACTGTCAAAGAATTTTCATCCATACGAATCCAAGTCCCAACACATCTGGGGACACCAATAAAGCTGATCTAGGTCAGGAAGCTTGATCAGAAAGTAATAAGGTGCTCACTTACACTTAATCTTTGGAACTGTGGTCTTATATCCCTTCTGATTTTATTTGTCCCTAAACCATATTGTTCTCAAGAGATCAAAAAGAGGGGAAAATGAGGTCATATGCCACGCTTGCATGCGCACATCATGCTAAGCTTGAATGCAGTTTCTTTTTTTTTATTGAAAATTTTTATTGAGGTTACAATATTATCCCCTTCCCAACCCGCCCCAGAGCCCCTTCCCCTCCCCCACTTCCCAAAGCTGAATACAGGGTTACAAATACAAAATAATCATAATCTATCTAACATTAACCAACTATGTAAATAACCAAATACACAATGCACTTTAAGCCATCTATAACATCATTACAAACTACAAGTATCCAATTTATACTAATACAATAACAATACCATATGATGCATACATTATTGTAACTAATAATAATATTAAAAAAAATAAATTAAATCAATCTTATTCATAGGCTAAATGGAACTTTTTGGTCTCATACTTTTTCTGAATATAGTCTATCCATCTTCTCCAAACCGAAATGTATCGTTCTTGTGAGTGATCCTTCAAGTAAGCCGAGATCTTAGCCATTTCTGCTAAGTTGGATACCTTAAGCGTCCATTCTTCTATAGTCGGCAGGCTGTCCTTCTTCCAATATTGCTCTACCAATAACCTCGCTGCTGTTATGAGGTTCAACATCAAATTAATTTCTTTAATGTCACCATCTGTAATAACACCCAGTAAAAATAATTGTGGGGTAAACTTTATCTTTCTCTTAAAAATCTTTTGCATGTTCCACCAAATTTTGATCCAAAAAGCTTTAATGTTTCTACAAGTCCACCAAATATGAAAGCAGGTAGCATCCAAACTACCACATCTCCAACATTTGGGCTGTAGATTAGGATACATGCAAGACAGCTTCTTGGGGTCCAAATGCCATCTATAGAACATTTTGTAGAAGTTTTCTCTTAAATTTTGGGCTTGAGTAAATTTCACATTTCTTACCCAAATTACCTCCCACACATACAATGGGATCGGCTCTTGAATACTTTGAGCCCATTTCACCATGCAATCTTTGACCAATTCTGTTTCCGAATCTAATTCTATTAAGGCATTCTAAACATTTTTTATGTGCGCTCGTGTTTGATCTTTAATCTGTTTTACCAAATTTTCATCCATCAGCGTCAAACCAACCTTCTGGTCTAATTTCCACCTGGCTTGCAATTGAGTGTACTGAAACCATGATTGTACAATATTTTCTTGTTTTAGCTCGGCTAGCGACCTTAATTGCCAGTGGCTACCTTCCAATCTAAGTAGTTGCTTGTAAGAAATCACATCCAAATTCACACCCATAGATATCCCCTCTATTGCGTGTCCAGGAATCCCCCACATTGGTATTTTATAATTTAACTTGTAATAATACTTTTTCCAAACACGCAATATCGTACTTCTTAAAATGTGGGATTTAAAAGTCCTATCAACTTTTTTATCATAAATCAGATATGCATGCCACCCATATAATAAATCCCATCCCTCAAGATAAATGCAGTTTCTTGATTTGTGTGATTAGCAATCCTAGTCAAAGTCAGGTCAGGTGCCACAAACATGACCAAAAAAACCAAAAATTGCCTTTTCCCCTTTCAAATTTTCTTCAAGCTGTTCAGTTTTATTTGGACATTAGCCTTGTGCTTGTATAGTAGGCTTACTAACACTAATGATGTTAATTAGTTTGTGTAATGCAAGAAAACAACCAAGCTCAGAGAGCACCAAGGACCTTTCATAGTAGGCTTCTTTTAAGATACATTGCAGAACAAATTATACAGACAAAAAGAAAGCTATCTTTCAACTTGCCTCTGGCACTCAACTTATAAATCCTTCCATTCCCTACCATTTTGCATAAATCTGTCCATTCCCCACCAGCCAGTCAGAGCAGAAGAAGCTTCTTGGATGAGAAGCGAAACGTCTTCAAAGAAATCCAAGAAAGTCCAGTTGTCTCCTGTAAAAAAAGGTGACTATGATCTGGATGATAACCAATAGCCTCCAAGACCATTGATTAGCATGCAATGAAACCTCATATTAAAGAACTGTGAAGGGGTCTGTTATTTCCATGTCCAGTGAATCAAAATATATGCCATCACACCTTCACAAATCATGTAAATCCTAATGAATTTGGTTCGTTACATGTGAAGTCCATTGCATCAAAGTCCAGAAAAATCAAAGTTTCACTGGAACAGCCATTGCCATTTGTTCACCAGCAAGTGGTAATCAAAGATGGATATTCTCCAAGCTGGTTCTGAATGAAAATGTATCCTGACAAACGGGAATGTGCACATCCCAGAATCATTGTTGTGCAGAATGAATTCATTCTATGTGAAGCTACAAATACTGGGAGCGAGCTGTTATATTCCTAAGGAAACAATGACTTCTTACCATAAATCCTAGTCCATCTGTGGAATTCACTCTTTCCTATCAAATCCCAGCAATGTCCAGTTCTCTAAACTGACCTTCAAAAGCTACTTGAACTGTTCATGTTTTTCACAAAAGGAATGAGAAGCATTAGTTTGTGTCATCAGATCAAATTTCATTTTCATAATTCTGGCATAAACATATTGGAGAAAACTGTGTGCTCTCATGATCATTACCTATGCCTATTGTGTGAGGGTTTGCTGGTAAATTTATCCAGTCTAAGCTTTGTGATCTAAGGTACGTTTACATGGGAATAAGACCTATTCAAAAGAGGGGACACTTTTGAGCAACCATTAACAATATCATTTTGCATAATCTTATCTCCATTCAGTCCTGAATGCAGGGTGTGAAGGCTCATTGTTTGAGGTTGGGTTCCACTGTAAGTGAGTGGTGGCATAAAACAGTAACATAACAATTTAGTGCATTTGTGTCATTGCAAATTTTGTGAGTAGCTGGAATAGTTTAAAAATTTAGGATATGAACATTGTAGTTGAAAATGACATACATTTCTCCTTTAGATAAAATAAACTGCGCTGTTGTCTACTAAACAGCAAAGCAAGGTGATATGAAGATTTCTGCCTTCTAAAAACACAAATCTTCTAAATCTTCTAAAAACACAAATCTTCTAAAAGCACAAATCTTTTGTGCTCCTGTCACAGGAGCAGAGGTGCAATTGAGTGAAGTGATCACAGAAGAGTTAAATGCTTCAAGTTTTCTTATTAATTTCTTATCATTTCAGGAGATTGTTAAATGTCAAAAAGTGGGTCCCCCTCCCTCCCAGCTATCAGTCTAAAACTGAACATACTGTGAGACATAAGGTAGCAGGTGTCTCGGCTCCAAACTATCACGTCTGTGGGCATTCTGTTATAACAGGTGCTCCAAAAATTTGAACAGATTTTAACAAGAGCTGTATGGGCTTTTTAATTAGCCTGGTTACTCAGCATGTGTAAGAAAGCATTAGGTATATACTTAAAACATCACAGTGTCTAACAGCAAAAAATAAATAAAATAAAAGAAGTAATCTCACCGGCCCATACATATTTTCTTCTTTTGAGCTTTCGGCAATTCTTTGATTCCTCCTATCTGATGAGGGGATCTAATCATCCTGTTTGAGGTTATGGAAGAGAAAAGTACTCTTTAGTAATGAAAAGCTGGGGCGCCAATCCAAACTAGACATGGCTCACCAAGGAGGTGTACTTGGAACAATGGAATGACAAATATTAGCTAATTGTATATATATAAGAACTCACGTTAGCCAAAAACATGAAAAACAATCTGCATTCAGATGGAAGAATTCAGGTGGTGTTTCTTTTGGACTTTATGTTTTAAAGGCTAAGTGGAGAAAAGAATTTTTTATCTGTCTCGTACATAATTAAATCAGGAAAAATTCTCACAGTACAATCTGAATTTGTTTGGAAATTCATGTGAGAGCTATAGATATAGATATTTTTAAAGCGGTAGTAAGAAAAGTTATACCTCTGTTTTCTTTCATAAGAAGCCAGATTCTGTTTTAAAATCAGACAAGGTCTCCTTTATTTTTCTCATCTGGGACTTTGACGATTTCCTAGTCTGTGAAGAATTACATCACATATATTATTATTTAGCTGATATCATTGATCAGTTCAGCTGCATAGAACTGTAATCTTTTGCTTCTCATTAAACCTGTTAATCACTGTCAGATTAACTATTTTTCCTTATAAATACTGGATACATTTTCACAGACTCATTTAAACTGGTCAAGGTGATATCTAACATGCATACCCCATGTTCAAATGTATATAATTCTTCACTCTGTCATAAAATTGCATCGACAAAACATATGTTTGCACAGCATTATCAAATAGGGTGAGAAGGGGGGGGGGTCAAGGAGAAATGGTTGCCCTTGTTGAATTAATGGGTAGTATAACCCAGATGTCCAATATCAGGATTACACACTATTATACAATTAAATGAATGTATAGACAATCCAGTGTTTAGGTACATTAAGTGAAAAATATCATATACTTCCAATGTGCCATAGTATGTGTGGCAAGCAGTACACACATGAGTTTTTTATACTAATCCTTTGCTTAGACAAGCATAAACCTCCCTCTATACTGCCTACCATGATACCTTTAGGCTAAAAACTTTTACCCCCTTATTTTAAAAAATGGGATTTTCTTCTCAGTAGTCACAAGTAGGACCGGAACAATGGCTCTTTTAATGCAACATATCTGCAGGGCATCTGGCTCAACAAAGATTGGGTAAGAGGTTTCTAGTGGCAAGAGAAGAGTAAATTTCCAAAATCTTGCTGGAATTGCTTAATTAGATAGCTTTTTTTTTTTTTTAAGAAAAGAGAGTTTTAAATGGAAATACAATTTTAAATGGCAATAAGAAAGCAAGATTGTGGGGAAATATCCTTTAGTGCATGCTTTAATTTGTTTTCTTTGTCCGAAGATCCCAAAGGAGCTAATAGGAGTGTTAGATAGAGCTGTGACTCTGAAGAATTTTCACGTATGGAATGGAATGCATGGGTGGCCTTTAGGAAAGAGAAGAAGAGATGCTTGCTCGAAAACAGACAAGAGAGGCATGTGCTTTTGTGTCATATAGAAAGAAACTTAGGAAGGGCCCACCCTCATTGATCAGGCAGTTAAAAGTGGCGGGTGGGAAATTTGTACTTTCAAGCTTGCAATATTCTACTAATGCAGCCTTACAGTAAAGTAGAATTAGTGCATCTCGTCCTCTTTCCTGTCTCGTTTACCTGGGAGAGCTGACACACTCAAAAGAATGCCTCCCACCTGCCATAGCATTCCTGATCCTAGAGTTCAGGTGTGAATGACTGCGTGTGCTTGGCAGCTCATTTTATAGGAGCAGGAAAACTTGTTTGTACAATCTGCCTGAAAAATTAACTTTCAAAGGAGCCGTCATAATTACAAGTTATACTTGTGGGGGGGGGGAGAAACGGCATTGGGGAACTAGGAGTTAAGTTGCTAATTACAGTTTATTTATCATTCTTATATTTAGTTTGGCAGTTCTGACTATCTTTTCACTGTAGAGTGTTGGAGGTCAATTAGGATTCAGCTGATCCTGGAGTCACTTGACAATGATATTTATAATTAGATGGAGGAAAGTAAAGAAGCTGCTGATTTCTCTTTCTCTTTCTCTCCCTCATTAGGGCTGGTTAGCTCAGCCAGTTTTATTGCTAGCTTAAAGTCAAGGGAAAGGGTCATGTGACAGTTTCCTAAATGAACTGTTTTGTAAAGTGCTGTTGCTTTTTTTTTTTTTTTAACGGAAGATTCCATCACAGCTCTTCCAGAATTCTTCCCGGTTGGCAGCTGAAATGGAACATTCATGCAGGACTCCCATCAAACCAGGATTTTGACCACCGAGAGTCAGATAGGAGAGATCTATTTTAAAGCATTTCTGTGCGTTATCATCATCATTATCATCATCATGTCATTGCAGAACAAATATTTTCCTCTTGGTTACGTAACTTGAATTTATCTTCTGAAGTTTGGCAAATTTAATATCAAGGTGTTTGTTCCCCCCCCTTCAGTTTAGTTGTATCCAGTTCTAACTCCAGATTAGTCACTCAAAAATTACCCTCTGAGAATTTGAATGGCAAATATTCTACAGATATTCCCCGACTATTCAAACATTAACCATATGTTCATTTAATACACAGTGGTACATATACTTAATTTAGTGTGAATAGTTGATATTTAATGAAGCACTAAATTTTTAATAAGACAAAGAGTACTTGACTCAGACCTGCAAAGGTCGGAGTCAAACCTATTATATTGCTTTTATTGATGCCCCAAATATCTCCACAATACTTTCTCTGCCCCACCTAGAAGAAGATTGATCCTGGTGAAATTTGACACTCTACCATTTAAAGATAATGGAAGAATACTTTTGCATGGATTTGGATTTGGATGGATTTGGATGCAGAGGTTGAGACCATGTTGTATGTACGTTGAATTTCCCCTGTACAAATGCTTGGAAACCATCTCCTTTTTTGGACTGTATAATCGTTACAAAAACTGCATCATTCTGTGCTATCACAATTGCAATTTGAAAGATAATGATGTCGACATCAGTGCCCTTCGCCCCAGCTACAGCTAACCCACTTTGACTGACCTCCCATTGCATATATACATGTTCACAGACATTTCTATATATATGTAGACAATTTTTTAAAAAGCAGACCCTGCACTTGCTGCAAATGCTAGGAAGAAAAAAAAATCTGTATACATGTGTACACAAACAGACATATTTCTTTTTTAATTTTAAATCTATGTAATCTGTATTATTTTCTCCATTTAAAAATTGTCTCATTTGATCTATGTCTATGTAGCAGATACAAAATAAAAATAAAAAGTTGATACTATTTTTGTTCATAATTAAGCTCTGTTAGATTCTCTAACTGGTTCATTTCATAAATGGTGCTTTTGAAGGCAGGCTTCAAACTCTGCTTTTTCAGCTGAGTTGTATGAGGAAATAACGTATTTAAATTCTATCCCAAATTTCGTTGGAAGGTTGCTTCCTTGACTATTTATTAGGATATGGTTCAAACAGCAATTTGGAAAACAGTCTGACTCAACATGCATCGATTCAAAAGCAATCTGACTCAACTTGTCAAATCTGATGCAAGATTCAAACATCTTCAGCTTCCTGCTGGTAATAATCCTACTGACCATCATGGAAAAGTCACTCATGGTTGTAAAAGTTTCACAGAATTAGCTGGGATTTTGAGAAGTAGTAGACTATTTTCAGAAGATTGCCAAAATTCTGAGAATTAGGTATCCCACTGGCTTGCTTCAAAGGCTTTAAAGATGCTGCTAACTTTCATAGTAGAAAGGTTGACAGATTATTGATACAGCTGGTCCTTCTGTAGGGAGAAAGCTTGTGTCTAAGGGATAATGCTTAAACAGTTTGTTGTAAGGATGCTTGCACAAGCAGAACTATTCCAAATTTAGAATAATAAATTTAAAAGGCTTGTGAATCCTCTCTACTGTTTAGTGGAAAGCACCTATGAAAACTGCATATTATATTAAAACTCTCAGCCAAAAGAGCTTAATTTAGTGTGGGACCAGTCCAGGAAGGAAGATGGATTCCATCTATTCAGGGGAAGTTCAGCCTACATACAAAATGATGTCAACCTCTGGATCCAAATTCATCCAAATCCAAATCCATGCAAAGGTGTTCTTCATACGGGGTGCTGTGAAATCTCTTCTCCATTATCTTTAAATGGCAGAGTGTCATATTTTAGAGGACACTCATGATGACTTTTGGATGCTACCTAGAGTCAACCTCTTGTGAGAGGTATATGATAAACCAAACAAGCAACCAACCAACCAAAACGACAGAATAGATTGCAAGGTGGTATAAATGTGATTTTGGGATGGAAATTGAGATGTGAGACACTTATATTTCCATTATATTTCCATCCTACGATTCTTTATGAAGTGAATGAAATGTTTTCTTTATATATCTGGGTTGCTCAATAGACTGAATTGGAAATGGAAAGAGTTAAGTAAATGAAAACTGAACTACAATAGGAATAAGGAAGTATATTATCAAGAAAGAAAGACAAACTATGTACAAAACTTGGAAAGTTGTTTTGGAGAGCTTAAAAGTTCACTTTCTCTTACATAAACCCTAAGGATCAGCTATGTGCTATATGTACAGTATGTAATGTCTGTAGGTAAGCTGTGACTTCCCCCACATTTGGCTAAATCAAAAATAGCATCATTTTGCTGCTGAAGTAAAGTTCAGATGACAGACTACCTAGAAAGGCCTTACTGATAGACTCTACCAAGTTGAAGGTTGGTCACTCAGAGCCAACATCTAGCCAAGATAGTGGCCTTTAAACTTATCACTTTGTGATTCCATAAAGCCTCTGTTTCATGTTTTTCATAAGGACCTACTTTATCCTCTATCCGCTATAATAGTCTGGATTAAGGGAAAGGGGGACACAGCACTTCATTTAAGTTAATGTCTTGCCTATAAAATTAAAAAGTCCAGGGAAAGTATTATGGCAAATGTAAGTAAGAGATAAGAAGATCTAAGAAAAATGAGCAACCTTCAGCAATAGTAAACAAGTTCCACAACAGATATCTGCAGACTAAAATAATCCTCCAGATACATAGACTATATCTCCTAAAATTCCTCAGCCAGCATAGCCGTTATTGAGAATTTGGAGATCTGAAAGTTTGCCCATCAGCATGGCATCTAGGCTGCAGAAAGCCATTTTACAGGAAAATTTCACATAAGGATGAATGTATTTAAATAGAAAAAGTGTTTAGGAAAAGAATTGAGAGTCTGACATTAAAAAAGGTTGGGAAAAAAATTCTCATCTTGAAAAGATAGAGAATTGGGAAGGAATGTTAGCCACAAAGAGTCACTTGCTGTATTTGTTCCACCAGAGCTTTTTAAATATTTCTCTATGGATGAGAGAATTCAGAAAAAACAGATTATCTAAGATTCAAATTCCTGAAAGCATTGGAATCAGAAAGTTTCTTACAAACCATTGTTTGTCATTAGACGTTAATCTCACAGTCATTCAATTCTTCCTTCCCTTTTGTTCATTGTCCTTGTATTTTCCATGTATGGACTAAAGTGATATTTTTTTGCAGGTACACCAAAAGTCTTTTTACTGTCCATCCAAATGCCTACAAGGTTTTAGAAAAATCTAAAATTCAGGAACCACATCTTGCCTTAGAAAATCACAGAAAGTAGTTCAAAGTATGGGAGTTGTCTAAATTCTGTATGTTTCTATAGATGCAAGGGTAGTCTAGTCTTCATCAATCTTGTGCTCTGCAGGCATGCAAGATAATTCTTAGATCTAGTTACTAGCTAGCACGGGTTACAATGACACCCAATAACAAAAATCTGTCACGACATCGTGACCCAAAGTCTGTTGTCTCTCACTTGAATTATGACATGATATATGCAAATACAGAGAGGCACAGTGGCTCAGTGGCTTAAAAGACACTGGAGTATGTCTATACTCCACCGGTTCCAGTCCCACCACCGTGTGATGGCGTGAGTTCCTGTCACTTGCCTCAGCTCCTGCCATATTAGCAGTTTGAAAACTGCCATAGACATTTAGCCGTTTGAAAACATGTAAATTCAGGTAGATAAATAGGGACCACTTTGGTGGGAGAATAACAGAACTCCATGTTTCACCATATGCTTTGCGCTGCAGAGTGATGTCATGCTGGCAACATCACTGCAGAAATGTCTTCAGACATTGCTGGCTATGTATGGGGTTAATAAACTATAAGCGACAGCTCAACCGATACCACTAGGTGGCACTGTACCAAAACTACTGCTAATGCAAGGGTTAGGTTTTTGGCGGGAAAACCAGGTTTGAATTGATTGGCTGGGAGCACACCTGGCCAGGTATAAAAGAGTACAGGTAAACCCTATTCAGGCAGTACAATCTACCACCTAATAAAGACAGTTATTCTGTACTCCTCTGCCTGGCGTCATCCATGCATTCCAGAACCCACTACACAATAGTGACAGTCATACTAGGGAGGGATGATGAGGAACAAAATCCAATATAACTGAAAGACAAGGTTGAACTTTTTTGTTTTTGCTTTTGACATTTACTTTTCACTCTGCTTGATGACTGATGTGGAACAGCATTTGATGTCAAGGATAGCTGGTTCTGGAGAGCAGATATCATGCAAGAGCATTTATCATTTGACAACTGTTTATAGTCTGCCTCAGTAAATAAAAGCCAGAAACACATGGGACTCAAATCTGTGCTCAAGTTTGTAGCTCTCACAAGTGAGAGTATTCACTCATAGATTTGAAAGGAAAAGTTGGATAATTTGGGGGAATCTCAAATGTGTTTGGGGTCTAACTAACTTAAATCTGAACATTTTAATTTGTAAATCCCCTATTGTCCTCCTTCCCATAGACCTTGTGGCTTCTTTCGCTGTTTGTAAGCACCTCTCCTGTTCTTTCTCCTAATGTCATCAGATATCCAGTCGGCAGGCCCTTCCAGATGTCAAACAAACTCCTTATTATTCCTATACCTCTATGGCTGTATCTAATTTACAATCTTCTCTTAATCTAGGTTAGTAAAAAGATAACATTCCTTCCATCCCTTTCAGCACTTGCTTCTGAATACATGTGAAAACTGTACGTGAGGCTAATAATTCATTCTTCTCTCTGAAGCCAAATAGCTCAGATCCAGCTAGTGCCTGAATAGAAGCCATCTAGCCTGCCCTGGCTGACAAATGCCTTGATGGTGGTGATCCTGCCGTCCTTTTTTTGTCACCAAGCGGAACCATGTCAATTCACGCAGGCGTTTTCCTGGATTGCACATGTTTCACTGTTTACAATTTTATCTATTATCTTATTGTGACCTAATTGATTCAGCATAATTCTGAAATTATGAAAGGAATTAATAATAGCTAGTGCATTTATAAACTACCAATTTGCAACAAGTACGTGATTCGGGAGCTACAACACAGAGGCAAACAGCTACGATCACATCTTATTGTTCTGTTCTTGGAAGCTACAATCTTTGCAAGGAACATAATCCGACACTTGGAGCCTCACTATTGAAACTTGAGGACAGCAAGTGAAAAGTGAGGACAGGAAGACAGAAACTGACTGTGATCATGTGTAGGATGACAATTGTGCCTCTGATTCAGCGAGAAGAGACAACTCGTTGGAGGAAGCCAAACTAGAACACCTGGTAGAGAGTTGCTGCAGCAGGAGCCTGTATCTGCAGGTATGTTTCTCACCTTTAGCTTTCCTTTGAGGAGGGAAAACCTTTTGCATTGTGACTACTGCCTTCCAAACCTCTGAATTAATAAGTGGCATCTTGGATCTGCAAGAAGGCTTTATCCTTCACTGGGGGGGGGGTCTATGACAATTCCCTGCTGCCAACTCATCATAGCCAACTCGCCCTGGCCAACTTGCTGTGGGACAACTTGCCATGGGAGAAGAATTACACTAATATCAAAGAAATAGTGGAATAGAATCATCAAAGAAAGGACATAAAAGGAGGGACAGAGCGAAATACGATTGACAAAAAATAAAATATTTTTAAAATTTATTTTAAATAATTAAATTGAATTGTTAAATTGTCCCGCAATGAGTTGTCCCACAGCAAATTGTCACGCTGCAAGTTGGCTGTGGCAAATTGTCCGTGGCAAGTTGCCCCATTCTGCCACTGGGAGCCATTCACTTCGCATTGGGTTACAGAGCAAAAGGGCTCAAGAATGGGGACACCCCTCATTAAGTCATGGTTTGATACTGTTTATTGGAAACTAAATGGCTTGTAAGTGTGGCGAAACACATAGAAGTAGCAATGCACAAGTAGGTCTTGTATGCAGCTGATAATGAACCCCACAACATGGTAGCGTTATTCAAATTCTCACTATTCAGAGTGATATTTCTATGGAGAATAGGGTAATTGGTTCCAGCTCCATGGGCATAGGCAATTAAAAAACATGTAAACATGGATTGTTATGTGCTTATTCATGAAATGTAAGAGTAAAAGATTACCAGAATATACTTATAACTTAAATTTATTATTTACACAGTCACAGAGTGGTTATAGAAAGAAAATTTTTAAAAAATCTAAATATTATTCCTAAAGCTGCCCTACCAAGGTCTGCCCTGCTCAGAAATGATATGTAAAGTAGGAACTGGTGGCAAGATTCGTCGCGATCTCAAGACGTTTTTGTTTGTACAAGCCGGCCTAGCCTGATGGGGATTGGTGGGGTTTTTTATTTTTTGTATTCTTAATTTTATCTTTGGGGCTTTATAATTGTATATCAATTGTTTTAAACTTGGGCAATCATTTAATTTCTTTTTAATGTTTGTATTTTGTATTCTACTTTTGCCCTGTGAACCGCCCTGAGTCCTCAGGGAGAAGGGCGGTATAGAAATATTATTAAATTAAATTAAATTAAATTAAATTAAAAATTACAGATACAAACCTTGAATTATTTTTACATGGTTTTGGTGGGGTTTTTTATGGCTTTCCAATGGATTATGACCTGCCCTGATATCTTCTAGATAGATCTCATAAATATTTAAAATCAATCAATCAAATAAGTAAATGACAACCTGAAAGATAAACCCTTATCCAAAGCCTTCCTGCTTTCTCCTGTTTTCTGTTCTAGTTTTTCCTCTTCCTTTTGGAGTTTTTCTTGAAAAGATTCTTCCCTTTCTCTACTTTGCACAGATGACAATTAGCATCTAAAACCTCACAGGCAATGACGCATGCAATAGCTTCAATTGTGCATGCACTAGCCTCACATTAATTAAATTTTGGGTCACGTCAAATGTGACTTGGTATTAATTTATAAATTGCACTAAATTGAATATCACAGTATTCAAACTCACATCAATAGTGACCTACCTGTATGCAAAATTTACATCCTTTCCAATTAATTCATAATTCATAATAGCACCCTATACCTTCTGGGTATGTCATTCACACACACCCTATTCCTAAATGTCTGCTTCAATCATCAGGTTTTCAACAGCTTTCTAAATGTTGGCTGGATTCATACAAGAAGGCTCGGCTAAAGCTTATGATTGGCAAGCACAGTGGCAGAGTTCACACAACCTGCTAAGCCCAAAGTAAGCAAACTGCACGAGCCACTGTAATGAATCCAAAGCAAAGCCAGAAGCTCAGTTGCATGTGGTTAGAGTTCCCTTGGGTCTTCTCTTGGTGCAATTTACAAGACCAGATTCCCCAGTTCATAGATTTTCCTGCATCTGCTGGCTATTATGTAGAGCCAAAGGCACCGGTGGTCACTATAAGAAAACATGAACTTAAGGAGATCCTAATGCACAAACAGAATACTATTCTGCCAAGAATGGCCAGACCTATAATTCAAGAAGTTAGAAAAAGGAGTTTTAATTTTCAGCCTTATTTTGAGACGGGTACAGTTAGATGAAGAAAGACAAAAATACTGCAAGAAGTAAAGCAGGAGCTAATGGAAAAACCTTGAATATTGATAGGCATTTTGAAAATAGTTCAGAACTCGAATTATAAGAGAGTTCTTCATCCCACATTTGATTCCCCCCCCTCCCAATTTTGGATCTGACATATCTGTAGAACCAAGTTTGAATTTAACATTTAAACCAAGACTTCAAAGTGTTTTGCAACTTAAATTTCAAAAAATATGAAATATTAGTTATTGTGGTTGCTTACGCTCAACAGCAACTTGATAGCACATAATCAATCAATCAAGGCAATTTACAATATGTTCTATTTTTAAAGCTTTTATTATTGTTGTTATTTTACTATTTTCCTCCCTCCATGGAGTACAGGATTGCTCCTGGATGTCTGTTCTTCCCACTTCACAAGAACTCTTTGCGATAGGTTGTCTGGGATAGCAAGTGATTGGCTTATGTCATTCAGTGAGTTTTATCATTGAGAGCGGGATTTGAATTTGGATCTCTCTTTCTTTAAGTTCTGGCTTCTGCCCAAGGTTGGGGACATGACCCTCTTTCTTCAACTCGCTTTCGGAGAAATTCTTTTCAATCCAAATTTTTAATATAACTCCTCTTTAAATCTGTTTGGATGAAAAAATCCTGCATCACTCACCCTAAATATTCACAACTCAGATCCCCAAATTCAAACACTAGTTACAAAATGATTTATTAAAAAAAAAAGATTTTGGAGATGCTTTAGCTTGCCGGCTTGTCGCTAGAGCCTTTGGGGCACAAATTGCATCTTTATTGCCAAGATTTCCTTACAGCCACGAGAAGTGGAAATTTAGAAGAAGGAAAAAAAACACCCTTTTTTTAAAAATGTCAAGGGCTAATTTTTCCTTTTTTCATTTTTTTTACACCACCAAAAATACTGAATCTATTGTAAAGATAAATTTCATGGATGTGTCAAAATAGTGAAGCTGGAGCCAGTTGGCTGCTTTGGCTCGCACGACCAAATGCCAGCAGAATGAAACCCTCCTTGTCTACGAAGACCTCATGCTGAATGAGAAGCTGTTGCTGCATTATAGAAAGAATTCGTGTCTCCTTTTGTCTTGACTTTGCCAAGAGACAACACATTTTAGAAGACAATGGAAACCTTCCATCAATCTCTGTTCCTGATTTTTGATGACAACGCTCCTCACCTGAAGCTGACAAAGTAGAATTCAGGCATTGCGGCCCAGAAAGGTATCGTTGTGGAGATATTTGGCTCAGGAGGCTGGGCTAGACGGCAAGCCGTGAAGGACAAAAGGCACACAGAGTGACCGTCTGTCCGCTGACGTGTGATATCACTTTCAAGGTCTTGCTCAATGGAAAGTGGTGATGAGGCTGTCATCCGAAAACTGAGATAGATATACACTGTAGATGTACCCAAGGAAGCTTTTTCAAATATGGCCCATCATGTCTTCAGTGACACAGAAGGATGTCTCCATTGCCGAGGGCCATAGAAGACTTTTGGGATTGACATCAGATTAAACGTACAATTCTGAACACATTTCATGAGGAACCAATTCAGAATGAACTCAGGAGGGCATAGTCTTGAGTAAACATACAAAGAATTGGGCAGTTACCATCCACAGGAAGTCTCTTAGAGCTTCCCACATTAGTGGTTTTCATTGATGCATTTAGCGATTCTTCCTCAGTGTAAAAACACTCCAAATCATACAGAAAATAGAGTAGTTTCTCTAGCTTTCCTCTCAACTATACACAAATGAATTTGTTAATCCACATATAAGGGATATAAAAATCTATTACCATGATTTTTGTTAGAATCCTGGATTGGAGCACTGACTCAAATGTAGTCAGTGGTTTCATCTAACAATGATTGAAATGTTTTCATGATGGCTACTTTGTGGCATGTTTCACCTTGGATTGATGCTATCATAAAACTGAGCTGTAGCTGCTTATCTACCTCACTTAGAAACATATATATTTGTCAATATGATACACAGTTCATCATTTCCGAAAAATACAGAGTAATTTTAATACTTGAATGATAAAATTTACATTAAAAATGACAATGTAAAGTAATGAGATCCTAGTTATTACTAGACTTATATAATGCAGTTTATTGTTTTTTGTGTTTTCCACCCTCATAATTACCATAAAAATAAAATATATTTAACAATTCCCGAAATGACAGCAAGTAAGCATCCATTTAAATAGATCTGAATCTTTTCCAGATTTGTCTTCCAAGCATCACTTAAGAAACTGTTTGTTCAGTTTCATATCAGGAGCTGCCAAAAATTTACTGCCAGCTCTGGTCTCTCATTGCAAAATAAAGTGTGGTCACTTAACAGTATATGCAAAAAAAAAATCATTTGGTTTTGTGAAAAAAGTTTAGAGTGTTATTTTAGGTTTTTTTCAGAAGTAAATTGCTATGCTGAGCTGCTAAGAACCAACTGGGTTTGGTTCAGCTTTTCATGGCTTACAATAAATATTCTTAACTATGGTCTGAGGGATTTGCAGTCTCAAAGCTGATGCGCTGAGCTGCAGCTTACATTCATAATGTTTTTTGTAGCATAATAGGCTGTCAAAACAAATCTGTTTCTATATTTGTGTGTGTGTGTGTGTGTGTACTTTGCGTGTGTTTCCAGCTTTGTGTCCTTTTAATGCAATAGGAATTTTATTTTACAGATTACTTTAAGGAGTTAATAGTTTTAATGCAAATCATATTCGTTAACAATGAAAGAACAGGCACTTCTTTCTTAGCAAATTCCCACTGCCAAGCACAAAAAAATATAACATTGAAAAGGTCACACATCATATAATCCTAGCAAAAGGAATGTGAGGATGTAGTACTCAGTTCCTAACACACACTGATCTTAATGCTTTAAAATTTAGGGAAGGAGAAATATAACTAACAGAACTTACAGTCTCATTTCTTGGGACTATCAAATAGATCTCCCAACATTTTTTTAAAATGCTATACATCAAAGTAAGATTATACAGGCTTGGTACACATAATGGAAGAGATTGTGTCCTGTTCCAACAGCAAATGAGATTATTTTATTAGTTTGTTTAAGCATCCAGAATAATAATAAAAGGTCTTATGGCATTTTCAAGACAACAAAAATTATCATGACTTGAGCAATAGGTGAATACTTGCTTAATTCCTTTTCCTCCACTTCTGTTAGTTTTGTGTCTATCCAATATTCCTTTTTCAGTAATATATTCCAATTATCTGATTGGAGATTCTGATCTACAAACACCTATGTGTGGTTCTGTAGTACATTTCTTGATCTGAGTAGTCCCAGAGTATTCTTTCTTAATGTCTCTGCCTTTATTTATTTTGGTTGCACTCTGTCTTTTGATCCAAAGATTACCACATTAATTTCTTTATTGCAAAGAACAAAAATGAAATGGGGGGAAAAAACAGTACCGTAATTATGTTGGGCAGTAATACGACACCCAAAATGAATCATATCTTTTAAAAATAATGTTCATTTTGAATGAAAATATTTTAACTTAGACAGAACAAAATGTACAAGAATGAACTAAATAGTTACCAATCAGGCTTCCTAAATAAACAGTTCAACAACTGATAGTTTTAATTTGAGTATGAAACGGAAGGGACAACAAAAATCAATAAGTAATTTAAAAAATAAAGCAAAGTAGCCTGTGCTTTCTGTTGGTTAGTGTTGTCCTGGTTTTTTATGTTCGAGAAATTAGAACTTGATCCAAATGCTTCAGTCCAGCTTATTGGATGAGAAGTGAAACGTCTTCAAAGAAAAATAAGTCCAGTTGCCTCTTGAAAAAGCACCTTTGACCTGGATGACTGAGAATCTCCATAGACATTTCGCTCCAAATCTTGCTGAACTGTGGTTAGGCATTTGTGATCTCTTTGTGGAGGCATAGTCTCCTCGGGGACCACCTGCTGCCGGCGTCAACTTCCCTCCGCCCTGTGTGTTCCCACAGAGAGGGCCTCCTCAGGGTGCCTCCGGTCAGAGAATGTCGACTGGTGGCCCCCAGGGGGAGGGCCTTCTCTGTGGGCGCCCCGGAGCTATGGAACCAACTGCCTGTTGAGCTCCAGATGGCACCGGACCTTTGCTCCTTCCAGCGCAGTCTGAAGACCCATTTATTTGAACAAGCTGGTCTGGCCTGATGGGGGACGTTAGGGTTTTTAATGGGTTTTTATATTGTTATTGTTTTTTATCTGGGCACTTGTTTAATTCTTTTTTAATTTTTGTATTCGCTATTTATATATGCCCTGTTCACCGACCTGAGTCCTTCGGGAGAAGGGCGGTATACAAATTTAATAAAATGAAATGAAATGAAATGTAATTTTGAATTTGATGAGGCTCATTTGATCCAGCTTCTAGACTGTGGGACTGAAAGCTGCCATGGTGATCCTTTGGACAAAATCGCATTGCAAAATAAAGAGAAAATGCCACTATCCTGTTTCTTGCTGTATCATCCTATCGAAAATGCACTTTCCTATTTTCCCGGCACCCAAGGAAGGTTGGGTTAATACTGAAGGTTGGGTTAATACTTGTATGGTAAACCACCAGGAAACCCCAGGACTATAATATGGAAATCCAAAATACACCCAAGAAAAAAGTACCAACACATCACTTCTACATCACTATCACTTCTACATCACTGCCAAGAAACCTGCATGTCCATGAAATCACCAGAAGGTGAGACTTGACTTATTAAGATCTCTTACTTGGGACACATCCACATCATCAGTGTTTTCATCCCTCCACCCTCAATAGGGTTTGAAAGAGATCCATGATTGGCTTTACTTTTGCCCCCACGTGAAATGGGCAAAAGAGAGGAGAACCGACAAAACCTCCACCATTAAATACCTTTTTTAAGTGGAGCTATCAAGACCTCCAGTGAATGCAGTTGTTACAAGACTTGAAATTTAGGAATTAAGAGCAGACAAAATGAGGCAAGAGGTCCTTCCAATGGCAAAGGGAGATGTGTTATCTCCCCAAGAAAGATTTCTAGCTCTGCAACTGTTTGAACTGCACTGACCTAGAAATAAGAGCCTTGGTAGAGCAGTGGGCTAATGCCTCCTTAAGTAACACCAGCTGCCTGCAATTAGTGCAGGTTCGCATCCCACCAGGCTCAAGGTTGACTCAGCCTTCCATCCTTCCGAGGTAGGTAAAATGAGGACCCAGATTGTTGGGGGCAATTAAGCTGACTTTGTAATAATGCCGCTTGGGTGTGTGTGTGAAAGCCCTAATAAGCAGGCATATACATAGAATGAAGGCTACTGCTAAGCACATTGATTTGTGCTTAGAGCGTAAGCCGCCCTGAGTCTTCGGAGAAGGGCGGGATATAAATGGGATTAAAATAAATAAAAATAAAATAAAATAAATAAATCCTTTTCATCTCTCACACAACTGATCTAGTGGGAACAAACCCTGTTTTCAAACAGACTGCTGTAGTGGAAATGCTCTTTGAGCTGTGATCTTGACAAACTGAGGTGTCTAGTAGGGTTGGGCGAAGTAGGTGATAGAAGGCTTTAGGTGTGTGTGAGTGTATGCACAACTGTGTAGAACTTCATGATTTTGCTTTGACTTGATGTTCTGTCATTCCATTTCTCCTGATAAGTGTAAGGCTGGCCCTGCCATTAGGTAAATCTGCTCAAGACATAGATTTGTGGAATCTTCCAAGGAAGGAAAATGGTGACTTATTTAATTTGTTATGATTATACTGCCAAGAACAGGGAGAGGTAGAAATGGGATTTCTGCTTCCTATGTCCCAAATAAACCCAAGGAGAGTGGAATACCAAATAACACTTCACTCAATGGGCCAGCCTCCTTTCTACAGCATAGTATTACCACAACAACTAGGTTTCTTAATCAAGAAATTCACAGGCACTCTGTTTCTCAATATTATTATTTCTAGGGGTAGGGAGAAATAATTTCTAGATAGAATGTTGCTCTCAGATCTAGCACATTGCTTCTTGATTATTTTAATGCTAAAAATACACAGAGTGGGTTTGGAGTGATAGGGACCGTACCCTCCACCTCCACAAACATTGTGCATATCACCCCATCTGCCACCCCAAATGCTAAGTCTTAGCAACATCACTGCTTTCCAACATGGTTTATTATTCAAATTGACACAGAAGGAGGGATACAGGAAACCCAGGGATTTCAGATGGATTAAAGGAGCAGAAGTGGAAAACGTGGACCCAGCCATTCTTCCAAGGCTGGATTGCCACAAAAATAGTTAAATGACTATAGCAATCAGATTTCTGGTAGACGCTGCAAAATAGAACATAGAGAGAAGGGAGATGGGAGCACCTCAGTTCAAAAAGGCGAAAGATATTTCTGTAGGCTAAGAACATATGGCAGAAGAAAGAAAGCTTGGGGGGGGGGAAAGAATGGAAACTAAAATGATCATTTAGATTGTGAAACTGTCACAAAATGTGAGTACAGTACTAGGATCTGATCCCAGTTTTCTGAATTTGGTGGAGGAGGGAGGGAGAGGAAGAGATGCTGTTGGAAAAATATCAGCTACTAATCAATGTTAATGGAGGAATTAGTGGATTAAGAAACTGAGTCGAAGCAGCTATTGGCGATGTCTATCCTTGAGCATCTTGTCAAAATATTTTCATTTTTGTTACCAACGCGAGATCCTTCAGAACTGGCTCCCAGAACTGTGTTATTGAAGATTCTTCCTATATGATGTTCTCTAAATAGTTCTCAAAACTTCAGTGGAAGTTTTTTTTTTTGAAAACTAACTTTTCCCACTGGGTGTGAATTGGTTTTATCAGACAACACCTTTTAAAATAAAGGAGTTAAGAAGGGATGCAAACACATTCACTTGCATTGTCAACTTCCTCCCATAATAGAAAACTCCTGGCTCTTATAAGAATGAAAAGTTGGCCAAAATTATAACTCAATGTGCTTGATATAGTCAAAGGACAGAATATTGGGTCCTTAGGACTGTGAACTCAGCCACCTGCTCTTTAGATGCGTGCTCCTTCTGGCTTGCTAAAGCAGCCTGGCCTTTTGGGCAAGTGGGTTCTTAATATTTCTTTGAGTTGTTCCTTTACCTCTTAAGGAGGCTCTGATCACCCTCTCTGCAAGAAATCATTGCTGGACAATATTTGTTCAGGATCTATCCTCCCTTTTGGAGGGAAGACAAGTGAAAAGGTGGTTGTGCGGTAGCTTCAGAAGAACTTCAGAAGACTTGGACTATCTGGATCTCTTTAGTCAGGACTTAGAGGGGACCAGGATAGTCTAAGATGGCTTTATCATTGTGGTTAATATTGCTCTCTCCTATGCTTGGTAATTGCATATTTAATTATAAATTTTTAAATTATTGTTTTTATACATTGTTTTATTTTGTTGTTGTATCTGCCCAGAGTCATTTTGTGTAAGATCGGCAACCATATAAATTTTGATACATAGATAGACAGATAGACAGACAGACAGACAGACAGACAGACAGACAGATAGATAGATAGATAGATAAATATTGGTAATATACAACTGATTACAGCCAGGTTCAAGGTCATTTTATGGTTCGCTTAACAATGTTTTTTTAATAAACTATACTTATCATCCATATACAATATAAATAGAAGTATGTTTCGGAAAACCACAATGGCTATATCCCCCCCAAAATGCCAGTCAAAATCAAATAAACTATCTGAGGTCTTAGCAAGAAATATGAGCCCAGTATAAAGTTAAAAACCCTACTCAGCCATTATTAACTTGGGGTGGTTTATATAAGGTATTATTTCAAAGACTATTGAAATGTGTACAGTTGAATAGACCTAATAAGAAGAAAAATCATTAGCAGATATCCATTTTATGAAATGTCCCAAGAATTCTTTGCAGCTGGCAAAGTCAAATCAAGCTGATGACAAAATAACTTTCTCTGTGCCAAAGTAATTGATTGGTGAGAGGAGCTGAAGGTAAGGTCTGTATCAGCAAAATCCCCTGAAAACAAAAACCTGTGCAGACAAAGCACCATATTAACTCTCTTGTGCATTGCTACTTTCCCAAACAGTTTTATTTAGTTTTAATAAAATAGTTTTATTTTATTCTGCAAAATAAAATGTGATACCGAACGATCAAAATTCAAATCCATTTAAGCTCTTTATGAAGTAGGAAAATAAATCTAAATTGTACCAAATGAAACCACTCAAGCAGTGATCTGAAGTGAAATAAATGCACCTTTGTCCAGTGATGGTAGTATTTAAAATTTGGGAAACTAAAATTCTGAGGTAGTTAAGAATGAAAGTTTCTCGGAGCAGAAAAGGCAGCCACTAACAGTGCTCTAGCTGTAAGGCCAGGAGGCACTGAACACAAGTTCATTAAAGCTTGGGAGAAAGAAGTCGCAGTAATAAAGTATGGTGAGGTATAACCTTGATGTGGATCGAGAGGAATCACCTCTGTCAATGGCTTTTACTAATAAAGGAATCTTTGCAGTGAAGATGCTTAGTAGATTACTAATTCTTATCGGTGTCCTGTATTGGAGGCCCGTAAGCTGACCTTAAGCTTCGAACAGTGTTTCTCAGTCTTAGCAGCTTTATAAGCTGGGTGAACTTTGCCTGGGGAAACTGGCTGAGGAATTATGGGAGTTGAAGTCTACATAGCTTAAAATTGCTAAAGTTGAGTAACACTGGCCCAGAGGCAAGTCAAGTGTCAGATTCTGGCATGCTTTATAGGGAGCTTTGTCTTTATTTCCTAAGTGTCCAAGAATTTTGGCTGAAATCTCTATAAATGTAATACCACCGAGCATGCTCCATGAGGACTGAAGCATTGTAGGGCAGAGTAGCTGTGGACAAAAGGGACTCTTGTACCCCTGATGCTAGGATGCCATGAGATCAACAAAAGTACAGGCAACCGGGAGGTAGTGATGATATTATCTGGAGAACAGAAATTTTATTTCAACGCTTGCTGTCTCTAAACCCAATCAACTTCTAGAGCAGTGATGGCGAACCTTTTAGAGACCGAGTGCCCCAAAACTGCCTCCGCCCCATCCCGCCCCTGCTCTGCTCCATCTCGCCCCTGCTCTGCCCCCACCCCGCCCACCCGCAGGGCCACTCACCGCCTCCAAAGCCCACCGCAGATCACCCAGGCGGTCCAGCAGTGCCATGGTGGCCACGGCCTCTGCCCATGCACCTGCAGCATCAACTGCGTGTGATGGGGCGCGAGGGCAGTCTTGTCCTTGCTGCCCGGCTGCAATGTCCTTGGCTGTGCTGCTCTGGGTGGGTTGCACTCGGGGATGACTCTCCTCCAGGGGGGCTACTGTTGAGGAGGGGGGCCGCGGGGAGAGGGGAGGCTGGGGCAATGGCAGGCATGCCCACGGAGAAGGCTCTGAGTGCCACCACTGGCACACATGCCATAGGTTTGCCACCACTGTTCTAGAGGGTTTTCCATAGAATTAGCCAGTGTAGTGTTGTGGTTAAAGTGCTTTACATTTGAATGTTACTACTTGGTGGATGTTACACATGTTGCGAAAAGGACAGTGTCTTTGTTGGTTCAGTCTAAAGAAATGAAGAGCCTAGAAAAGAAATACCTGAAATTACACACACACACACACACACACACAAACCCAGACAAAAAACGACAGCCATTCCTCAGCAAAGAAGCAATGATAATTATTATCACGTTGTCAAAGAATCTTTTGATCTTGGAAAGATTTAATCTCCAGAAAGTCACCATATTTGACTGTACCACCACAGAAATCTTTTGTTTTAATTGCTAATTCACAAGATGGAAGAGTTACATCTGTTGAGATTGAGAGGACCACACACAGCCCCATTTGCTACCTGGAAGACTTTATAGCGGCCTTCCCGGCTCAGTGGGAAGGCTCTGGGACTCACACACCGTCTGCTGCCTAATTGTCTTTTGGCTCAATTTGGTGCATGCAAATAGGACTGGGCTGCAAAAGATGGTTCAGGAAACCCTAACAGGATATCAAATACCAGGCAGCACAGAGCAGATGGCAAAATAATTTTCTAAAGCAATGCTCAGGAAGTTTATAGTAGATGAGGGAACTGGGAAGTAGCAGGTGGGTAAAAACGGAATTGTAACAGGTTACACATTGTCTGTAATATTGTTCTAGGCATATTAATAGTATGTCACTCTGAAATAATAGGTATAATTATTACTATGTTCATATGACCCATTATTAATTAATATCAGATAACCGAGTGGCAATATTGTAAAATTATCTAGTTATAATTAAAATGCAGGGGAAAATGGACATCATAGTTGTTTATCATTGATGCTCATATTGCTATAGTTTTGCCTTATTGCACTATTTCATTTTCCTATGCGGAAATCCCAATACTGAGACTCTGAAAATTGAATAACTGGAGTCCTTGGTGTTCTTTGGGCTTAGTTGGTTTCAATAGCCATCTAGGCAACATCTTCAGTGCCGTTGTTGAATATTTACAGGTCAACCTTCCCTCCGTCCACTCCTAGCCTCTGTTATTGTAGTCTTAGAAATCCTTTCGGGGCCTTCCAACTCCTACAAATGTTTAACCTGTGGAATATCTCATTCAGCAAGACTCCTGAGAAGTGTAAGGGAATCCTGTAACTGTGAAACATTCCCAGCATGTGAGCCCTGTCTTTGGGTGCTTCCATTGCTACAAACCCCTGAATCCTTGGAATAGTATCTGAATGATCCTGAGTCACACCGTAGGTAGCATAATGCAATCAATACAAGATGCTGCATATAAATAAACTGTTTAGATTCTCGCACATTTTAAGATTAGAGAGGGCACTATTCCCAGCAGTATTCCCCCTCCCTCAGAGTTCACACCTTTTAAGAGGAAATGGTTGCAAAGTATTAATTTAAGCCAATAGTGGAAACTTATGTTATTCATTTTTTCAGTGATATACATAGTGCTCTTTTTGTATACTATTAACTATGGACATATGTTTTTCATCTGAATATGCTACTTACACACTAGACTCATATATATATATATATATATATATATATATATATATATATATATATATATATATATATATATACATACATACACACACACACGCACATACAGTATATATATATATGCTGTAAAGCAAGATATAACAGTTGTCATCAAAGTATTTTTAGATCGCTGAAACCACCACTTGTATCTGGTGGACAATGAAAAATATGACCACTTCTTTATTTCCACTCTGATGATGAGGGAGGGAGGTAGTTTCAGAGAGGAAGAAAGTCCAAGGATAACCTGCTTTTATCTAGGCAACAACTAGCCCCAGAATTTCAGGAATACGATCTGATTATTTTTTTCATAATCAGGATGCTTTGACAATCTTACATTAATAATGCAATAAACAGAACAGAATAGAATAGAAGAAAAACTTTATTGTCACTTTAAATGCACACTAATGAGCATGCATTAAAATTTTTGTTGCATTCAGCTCTCAAAAAAATACCATTATGCATATACCCACATACACACACATATATATGACATAGAAACATCACAGTGGGGGAAAAAAAGAATCCTCCGAATTTACAAGGCATCATAAAGAACAAAGCTGTTACAGAATCTAGTAGTTCTGCTATAAATACTTCAAAACCTCCTCCCAGAGGGGACCAATAGATACAGACTGTGAAGTGGGAGTGTGGGGTCTCTAACAATGCTTTGAGCTCTAAGCACATAGCGCTTATAAACAGTATCCTGAATAACAGGAAGCAAGCTTCCTATAATCTTTTCAGCTGTCCTTACCAGTCTCTATCTGAAGCACTGCTACCACCAAACCAAACAGTGATGCAATTTGTTAAGGCGCTCTCAATTCTGCCCCTGTAAAAAGTGGCCAGGACAGGAGAAAGATGTGTTTTGCTCATTGCTGCACGAAGTGCAACACCGGTTTGCACACTTCACTAAAAATAATATATGAAGAGACCAATTGTTAGTTATCTGCACCCCCAGGTACTTAATATTGTTTTTTTTTAATTGAAAAGTTTTATCATACATTTTATCTTTAACAATCCCCCCTAACCCTCCCCTATCCCTCCCTCCCTACCCCTACCCCTCCCCCCCCGACTTCCCAGAGCTAAGTACAAGGTATAAAGAACAAAAAAAAACCAATCGTAAACATTCATATGCTAACAACCATAAACTCTGAAATCCATCTCTCTCTAGCTCATATAGGGTAATTACAAACACTATTAATATAAGATATATAAAAAAAGGAAAAGAGAAAAGAAGAGGAGAAAAAAAAGGAAGACTTATTCAAATGCTACATGAAACTTCTTAGTCCCATATTTGTTCTGGATATACTCAATCCATTTTCTCCACTCCATAACATAACGTTCTTGCGAGTGATCTTTCAAATAAGCCGAGATCTTTGCCATCTCTGCCAGGTCAGAAACCTTTAAAGTCCATTCTTCTACAGTCGGCAGTTCCTCCTTCTTCCAATATTGGCCTATTAAGAGTCTTGCTGCCGTAATTAAATTCAACATCAGCTTAGTGTCCACAACCGTAGCATCTGTAATTATACCCAACAAAAAAAGTTGCGGACAAAACTTTATCCTTTGCTTGAAAATCTTCTGCATGTTCCACCAAATTTTTATCCAAAAGGCCTTAACCTTTTTACAAGTCCACCATATATGAAAATATGTTGCATCTTCTTCACCACACCTCCAGCATTTAGGCTGATAGTTCGGATACATACTTGCCAGCTTTTTAGGATCTAAATGCCATCTGTAAAACATTTTATAAAAATTTTCTCTTAAATTTTGAGCTTGTGTAAATTTTACGTTCCTCACCCAAATCCTTTCCCATGTGTCCATTGTAATAACTTCTTGGATATTTTGGGCCCATTTAATCATACAATCTTTAACAAGTTCTGTTTCTGAGTCAATTTCTATCAAAGCAAGATATATCCGTTTAATATGTGCTGGACCCTGATTTCTGATTTGCTTTATCAGATTTTCATCAGTCATTGTAAAACCATTTTTCTGATCTTCTTTCCACCTGGCCTGTAGCTGAATATATTGAAACCAAGTCTGAACAATCTTCTCATCTCGCAAGAGACTATATGGTTTCAAACACCAGACAATTCTTTCCAAGCTTAGAATCTCCTTGTACGTAGTCACATCATGTTTGAAACCGGCATGTATATTTTCTATTGCGTGTTTTGGGATTGCCCACAATGGTATCTTACAATCTAATTTATGTCTGTACTTCTTCCAAACCCTCAACAATGCCTGTCTTAAAATATGCACTCTAAAAACATTATCTACCTTCTTATCATACAACAAATATGCATGCCAGCCAAACAACAAGTCATGGCCCTCAAGATTTAATAATCTCTCTTGTGTCAAATTAATCCAATCACTTATTCCTGCTAAAGCAGCAGCTTCATAATATAATTTAAAATTAGGCATTTTAAGACCACCTCTTTCACGAGTATCCTGTATTATCTTTAGTTTAACTCGTGGCCTTTTCCCTGCCCATACAAATTTATTGATACCTCGCTGCCATTCCTCCAAATTAGAATCTTTCTTAAGAACCGGTATCATTTGAAATAAAAATAAGAATTTAGGCAGGACATTCATTTTCACTGCTGCGATTCGCCCCAACAAAGACAATTGCAATTTTTCCCAACTCTCCATTTCTTTTTGAATTTCCCCCCATAATTTTTCATAATTATTTTTATATAACTTTGTATTAGAGGGCGACAAAAGCACCCCCAAATATTTAACCCTTTTAACAATCTCAAATCCAGTTAATCCTTCTAAGAGAGCCTTTTGCGAAGCTGTCATATTTTTGGCCAGAATTTTAGTTTTTTGTGTATTAACTTTAAATCCAGAAACCTTCCCATATTGTATTATTATCTCCATCAGGTCCACAACAGACTTCTCCGGCTGGGTCACTGTAACAACCAGATCGTCTGCGAACGCTCTCAATCTATAATCCTGATCTCTAATTTGTATACCCTTAATTTTTTCCGAATTCCGTATTTTAACCAACAATATCTCCAATGTTAGTACAAATAACAAGGGCGATAACGGACACCCTTGCCTTGTACCCTTCTCAATATTACATGCTTCTGTCAGGCTATTATTAACTATTATTCGGGCCATTTGTTTTTGATATAATGCCCTAATTGGTTGCAAAAAAGTATCCCCAAAATTCATTTTATCCAAGACTTTCATCAAAAATTGCCAATTCAATTGATCAAAAGCTTTTTCAGCATCTAAAAAAATTAGCGCCGCAGGGATCTGGTTATTCCTTTCCAAAAACTCTAACACATCAACTATATGCCTCACATTATTTGGTCCCTATGAATCGTCTGTTGCAGAACCCTCATCAATCTATTAGCCAACACCTTAGCAAATCAGGTACTTAATATTTTTGACCACCTCCACAGCTGCAACCTTGATACAAAGTACAGTATGGCTATGCTAGCTCTTTCTAAAATCAGCAATGATCTTCTTTATTTTATTAACATTCAAAACCAGATTATTTTTATTGCACCAACAAAGTCTTCACCTCCTTCCTATAAGAAACTTCATTATCATCCCAGATAAGACCCACCTGCCGTGTCATCTGCATACTTCACAATATGATTCATAGCAGACTTAGCACAACAGTCATGGGTCATCAAGGTGAACAGTAACGGACACAAAACACAGCCCTGTGGGGAACCTGTACTCAAAAAAATGGAAACTTTTCTTCCAACTCGCACAAACTGGGGCCTATCAGTAAGGAAGTCAAGCATCCAGTTCTGTAAGGAAGTATTAAAATCTAATAGACCCAGTTTGTTCACCAAATGCTGAGAAATGATTGTACTGAACGCTGAAGTAAAATCAATAAACAGCATTTGCACGTGAGTATTCTTCTCCAGGTGCGCCAAACTAACAAGAAGCAAACAAGAAAGTGCACCATCTATTGAGTGGTTCTTCCAATAAGCAAACTATAATGAGTCAAATGTAGGTGGAAGCCATGAAAGAATATAGTTCTTTACCAATCTCTAAACACTTCGTCATAGTGGAAGTGAATGCAACTGGATGGTAATCATTAAGGGAGGGCTTTTCAACCTTTTCACCCATTGTACCACTTTTAGGATATGGCAATATCCGACTACCACCAGTCACCTAGCAAGGTGTCAAAAATTTGATGACCAAAAAAAAAAAAAAGGAAAAAAGTGATGAAGTACAGGTAGTTCTTGACTTACAACAGTTTGCTTAGTGACTGTTCGAAGTTACAATGGCACTGAAAAAAGTGCCCCCTGAGCCACAGCCGAGCAAGACACCTGCCTGCCTGCCTGGCGGCACTCTTCCTCCTGTCCGAGGTTTTCGTTGTTGAGAGCGTTTCTGTTGAGGATTGGCAGCGGGGGTGGGGTGGGGGTGTGTTTGGTTTTTATTCCCCCCCTGCTGGGTGGTTGCAGCAGGTTTTGGACACTTCACATGACCCTGGGACACTGTGACCATCATAAATATGAATCAGTTGCCAAGCATCTGAATGTAAATCACAAAACTCTGAAGATGCTGCAACATTTCAGCTGGTTGGTGCTTCTTCTGGGCTCAGAAGCACCAGGATCAGCACCGAGCTCCAGCTGGAGCCTGGCGCTAATCCTGGCAGTTCCACTGAGCCCTGACAGCCCCGAAGAAGCACTGATCCAGGCGCTTCTGCTCAGCCCTGACAGTCCTGCAGCTCCAGCCATCTCTCGCTCAGGCTTGTGCAGTGCGGCCACTGGTTCAGCTCATTCCCCTCCCCCGCTACCACTTTTCTAGGATGGTTGCATACCACCTTCCAGGTGCCAATGTACCACAGGTGGTATCCGTACCACTGGTTGAAAAGCCCTGAATTAAGGTATGTAATCATAGATTTTTAGAGGACTGGTACAATGATTGCAGTCTTATAGTAAAACATAATGGAACCACGGCCTGATGCAATGAAAGATTGAAGATGTTTGTAAGAACAGAGGCCAGCTGGTCAGCACACTCCTTAAGTACTCATCCAGGGATGTTATCAGGACCTGCAGCCTTTCGCATGTTGACTTGCCCTAAGATGTTCCAAACAACAGTTGTATCAAACTTAAGCACCTATCCATCAGGAAAGGGAACAGCCTTTATTGCTGGAACATTATTTAAGGCCTCAAACCATCCAAAAAACATGTTTAGCTTATTTAGGAAATTCGTGTCACTCTTATATGTCAGAGAAGCTGCCTTATCATCAGTGATAACCAGATACCTTGCCACGTACATCTAGGATCCATAGGATCTTAAAAAAAGTTCTGTACTTTCTGACTATAGGTCCGCTTTGCTGTTCTATATAAAGGTAAAGGTAAAGGTTCCCCCGCACATGCGTGCTAGTCGTTTCCAACTCTAGGGGCCAGTGCTCATCTCCGTTTCAAAGCCAAAGAGCCAGCGCTTGTCCAAGGACATCTCCGTGGTCATGTGGCCAGCATGACTAGACGCCAAAGGCGCACGGAACGCTGTTACCTTCCCACCATAGTGGTTCCTATTTTTCTACTTGCATTTTTACGTGCTTTCGAAATGCTAGGTGGGCAGAAGCTGGGACGAGTAACAGGTGCTCACTCTGTTACGCGGCGCTCGGGATTTGACCCGCCAAACTGCCGACCTTCTGATCGACAAGCTCAGCGTCCTAACCCACTGAGCCACCGCGTCCCTTAAGCTGTTCTATATAGCACATCGCAAATCAGCTCTTGCTATAGTAAGTGCTGTCATGTTGCCTGATTTAAAAGTGGCATTTCTCATCTTCAACATCACACATACCTTCTGAGACATACACGGGTTCTCATTTGCCCGCATATCAATAGTCTTAAGAACACTGACATCCTCCATACACTTTTGAATATAAGCAGACACAGTAGAAGCATACTCATTCACTTCAGTATATTGACCATATGTTGCCACCTCTTTAAATGTTCCAATTTGTGCACCCGAAAGAAACATAGGAAAAAGAAGAAGATGAAGAAGAAGAAGAGGAGGGGGAGGGGGAGGAGGAATAAACAAATTTCCAAAGCTCTTTGGAAAAGAACAAATTGCTTCTACTGTGAGTCAATAATACCATGGGAGAGGAGGCAAAGTTTGGAAAATTTTCTAGGTTTGTCAAAACCATGTTAAACATTTTTGAAGCATGTATTCCATTCTACTTGTATTTCTTCATTCAAAATGGCAAGAAGCCACAATGACGACTTCTGATCTCTTAAATGGCAAGGTCTCTAATTTTCCATCTATGTACTGAGTGATTTTCTTTCCCACTGAGTTGAAATGTTTTCCACCCTTCTTTGAGATGGTAGAAAATATTCCTGTACATATCTTGCTATACATATTATGGATCCCTGCCTGCCAGTATTGTCTCTGTTCTCCGTCACTTCCCCTCAAGTTGTAAGGAGGGAGTGGGGGGTGGGGAGCCCAACAGATATGAAACACCTGGAGACTGGACCATGTTAGGAGAAAAGACTGCTTTAGTGGCTGAGGAGGATGCAAGCCTGGCCCACACATGAGCTGGTGATAAAAAAAGAAAAATCATATTATATTATATGATATCCTATAAATCATATTACCAGGACAGCTGACTCTTGTTTATGGACTTCATGTTGGTCCTATTATTGCAACTTTTTGAAAAGAGGAAAAGGAAAATAATTTCCTCCCAAAAGGTTTGGTGGTTATTAGTGATGACAAAATTGATTTATGTCAGCCTGACTAGATAGGCAAATCTGGGAGATGCTGCCTGAAATAGATTGGGGGAGCAAAGATTATACAGTAATATTTTTCAACTACTGCTGCTGGAAATTTATCTTCCCTCCCTCACCAATCATCTCTCCACCATTTGTTTTCAATGGGGGGGGACTCTTGAAGACCGATCTCAGTCTTCTTCTAAATAGTTTGGGCCCCCTTGGGTATCTCCACCTGTAGCATAGAGGACCTTTAATAGAAGAGAATCATTGTAGCTCAGGGTTGAGCTGTGGAGTTCTT
Organism: Vipera ursinii; assembly: GCF_947247035.1. Lineage (NCBI taxonomy): Eukaryota > Metazoa > Chordata > Lepidosauria > Squamata > Viperidae > Vipera > Vipera ursinii. Next base: position 150,414,657 of record NC_139512.1, on the reverse strand, counting down.
GGTGCTTTCTGAGTGTGGTTGTTTGTTTGTAGATGCTTCATTACCCAAGTGGATAACATCATCAGGGCACCCTGTACAATAAAAAAATTAGTAATAGAAAAAAGATAAAAACATACATGGAAAATCCTAAAATATTCAGAAAAGCAACCATACTAGCCAAAAGAAATACAGTGGACCCACCACTCAATCAAACCAAGATCTGAGGAAAAGCCACATTGTTAAGGCTCTTTTAAACCTAGTCAAGGTGGGGGTGGGTGGGACAGAGAAACGGGGGTGGGGTGGTCAGTGTTATAACAGAGAAGATAATAAAAGATGGATTAGTAGAGTTTTGTGAAAAATCACTCTTTTTGTTGATTTTTTTTACTAGAAATACAGATGCAGGCTGAACATGTGGACACAGTTGACTGCAATCATCATAGAAAAGATCTAAGGAAGAGGGAAAGACTGTACATATGACTTAAAAAACTTAAAATGATATCCTCTGTAGAGAGAGAATATATTCATGTGTTGATTCTGTTAGAAAGTGAGTCAGACAACAGACCAATTGTTACATTGGAAGGCATCGGATACGAATGAAATACTCATTAATTCAAGCTGCAGGGCAAGAGGCACTTTGTGCTTACAGTTCTATATCGACAAATATAATTATAACAATAAAAACAGCAGCAACAACAACAATAATAATAAAGTTGGAAGGGATCTTGGAGGTCATCTAGTCCAACCCCCTGCCCAGTGTTGGAGCATTCATCGCTTCTGGAGGCAGGTTGTTCCACTGGTTAATTGTTCTAACTGTCAGGAAGTTTCTCCTTAGTTCTAGGTTGCTTCTCTCCTTGACTAGTTTCCATCCGTTGCTTCTTGTCCTGCCTTCAGGTGCTTTGGATAATAATAATAATAATAATAATAATAATAATAATAATAATAATAATAATAATAATAATAATAAAACTTTTATTCATAAAACATGAAACTCAGTCAACTGAACACTCAAATTGACTGGCACTAATGGTTGACACGGGTTGCTGCCAGCATCCTAGGTATCAACCAGGTATCTCCTTAAAATGTAAGATGTTCCGAGTAGCGCGGTTTTTTGTAGCTTTATTATTGGATTTATATCCTGCCTTTATTTTATACAACTCAAGATAGTATATGCATGCTCCTATCTCCCCCACAACAACTCTGAGGTGGATAGTGCTAAGAGCCGGATTTCCTGCCTAAGGGAGCTAGAACTCCCAGTTACCTTGTTCCAAGTCTAGCACCCCAATCGCCACACCAAATACTTTCAAGAGTTCTGCTGTAAGAGAATGTGCAACTTATGAACATTGCAACAATACCTCACACATTAAAAATATTGCTTAACAACGTCTAACCAAGAAGAGTGTAATCATCCCGCAGAAAAGAACTATGAGATCAGATAGCTAATGTAAAAAAGGTCATGGAGAAAGCGCATCAAGAGAAGGTGGTTTTCCTTTTTCTTTGCAGAGTACAGGTAGTTCTCAACTTATGACCACCACTGAACCCAAAATTAATGTTGTTAAGCGAGAAATTTGTTAAGTGAATTTTGCCCCATTTTATGACTTTTCTTGCCACATTTCACTGCAGTTAAATTAATAACAGAGTTGCTAAATGAATCTGGTTTCTGCATTGACTTAGCTCATCAGAAGGTTGCAAAAGATGATCACACGAACCCCGGCGACACTGCAAACATCATAAATGTGAGTCAGTTGCCCAGCCTCTGAATTTTGATCACGTGACTATAGGGATGCTGCAACGGTTGTAAGTGTGAAAAATGGTCATAGGTCACATTTTTCAGTGCTGTTGTAATTTCGAACGGTCACTAAATGAATTGTTGTAAGTCGAGGACTACCTCTACAGCAAGATAATTATTGCATTGATCATGCCAGAATGTGCAATACATTAATGGGTGTGCTAGATCAGGGGTCCCCAACTCCCGGTCCATGGATCAGTACCGGGCCGTGGCATGCCAGCAACCGGTCCACACAAACAATGAAAACCCCATCCGTGGGATGCAAGCAGTGAACAAAACCATGCTCCCTCCGGTCTGCGGAAAAACCTCTCTACACCCTGGTGCCCAAAAGGTTGGGGAGCTCTGTGCTAGATTATTCTTCACAGAAATCTTTATAATGAACAAGAAGAGCTAAATTTGGAGAAATGGAATGAATTAGAACAGAAAGAAGAGTTAGACAAGGATGCAAATTGTCCCCCAAATGTGCGTCATTTTTGTAACAACCATGTTATAGCAGTGAAAGGATTGGAAAAGATGATACATGGACTCAGGAGCCTGGAACATTGAATTGTGCAAGCTGCTCTACTTTGTTAGCTGAAAATAAAGAAGAATTAGAAGAACTCATTAAGAAAGTAAAGCATGAGTTATTTCTATGGCAACACAGATCAGAATAGTTAAAGCAATGATCTTTCCAATGGTAATGTATAACTGAAAGCAGAAAGAAAGAGAGAGAGAAAGTAAGAAAGAGAAAGAAAGAAAGAAAGAAAAAGAAAGAAAGAAAGAAAGAAAGAAAGAAAGAAAGAAAGAAAGAAAGAAAGAAAGAAAGAAAGAAAGAGGAGGGAGGGAGGGAAGAAAGAGCCTTCACATCATTACTCTTGGAATACTTACTAAGAATACCAAGGACTGCAAAAAAAGCAGTCAGTCAGTTCTTTCCTTTTGATCACATCTTTCCACTAAAGACACTGTTAGATGATTTATTTATTTAATGCCTTCCTTTCTTTCCTAGCTGAATAATAATAATAAAAAAAGAAGAGAAAATCTAGGACAGTGATGGCGAACGTTTTAGAGACCGAGTGCCCAAACTGCAACCCCAAACCCACTTATTTATTGCTGGGTGCCGTGTGGGCATGGCCCACTGGGTGGGCGTGGCTATGGTGGTCAAGGCAGACTGGGTGGGTGTGGCCAAGGTGGGCATGGTCACCTCGATGTTGCTCATGGGGACGGATGCCTGTGGGGGCCAGTCAGAGTTGGGGGTGATCCAGGGGGTCTCTGGCAGGTGGGGCGGTGGGCAGGAGGCTCCTCCTGCAGGGTGAGGTGAGGTGAGGCAGGACGGGGGTGCCATTGCTGCGGGGGGAGGTGTGGCAGGGGCAGCTGCTGCCTGACACCATTGGTCCCTGCACACAGAGGCCAGCGAGCATATGGGGGCCGACGGTGTCCGTCAGCAGCCACAGCCTGCCAGCTCCTTGACCAGTGCACTCTGGGGCTCTCTAGCCCTCCGCCAGCAGTTCAGACAAGCCACCTCTGAGCTGGACAGATGGCCGACAGCTGAGGAGGCGATGCAGTGGGTCGTGCCTGGGAAAAGGAGAGCGTGTGAGGCCAGGAGGGATGGGACGGGGGGGAGGGAAGCCAGCTGTGCCGGGATGTATCTGGCCACGTGGGCCCTCGGACGGCTGGTTGAAGAGGGACGGCTGCCATCTCTGGGGCATGGCACGTGTGCCCACAAAGGGGGCTCTGAGTGCTGCCTCTGGTACCTGTGCCATAGGTTCACCACCACTGATATAGGAGAATGAAAATCTAGAAGAAAAAAACATTTTTAAAATTAAATAAGGGCCGGGTGGACCCAAATTTAATTGAGTGGCTTTGGGCCAATCACTGTCTCTCAGAACCTGTCCATGGAATGAATTGCGACCTTGTCAAGAGAGTATGAGAAGATATCTGGGGAGAGAACTCTTTCCAGGAAAGACATCCCATCCATGATGTTTTCACTAGGTTTTGCTTCCAACTATGTACTCATACTTAGCTGACAAGAAGGCCTCACAAATCTCCCTTTTTTAGTGAGATTCACCCTTTTCTGTGAAGTGGATGTAGGGAATTTTCAGTTTAATAGCAATATTTTCAAGTAAAACCAAACATTGCCAAATTAAAAAAAAGGAAGCTAAACAAAGAGCTAAAATAAAAATAATTTTCCCCAAAGGAAAATCAGTGTTAAGAAAAATGCAATTTACTTTTCAATATTTCACAGTAACAAATGTCGCTGAGAGTGAATGAATACTGCAACTGAAGACATTCTAACTTAAATGCAAGTGCAGCAGGTAGGAATCGCTGAATTTCTCTTCTTAAATCAACTCACCAAATTTCTCTTCTTAACTACAATCATAGCTTGTGGGCTGAACATCAGTTAACGTTCTCAGTTTAATCTTTCTCTTTCTGCTGATTATTTTAGGCAGAAAATTTTATGGGCTCTCATTATATTATTGTATATTTTCTCGATTTAGTCTTGTGGTTGAAAAATAAATGAATAATTTTAATGAATATGAAGAGGGAGAATACATTTCTTCATAGACATTTTTGGTGTGAAAATGTTAGCACTTTTACACTTATTCATTGTAAACTGTTTGGCATTTGGGCTTACAAGTGTACAAATGCATATGTAGGTTTAAGGTAACAGAAAGGTGCAGTCTATCCTGGAAGCAATTCAAGGGACAGCAGTTAAGGGAGCAGACGAGAACAATCCTATTAAAACCTTTTTTTTAATTAGCAGTTTGGGGAATATCTGTTAAATGTGAGGCATTCTTTGAAATGATAAAGATTTAAATCCTAGTCCATTCTGTATTTCTTTTCTATTTGTCCATTTATCAATTCTAAGTCTGGTTTTTTCTATTTGTCCTACCTGTTAGGTTGAATTTTTCCCATGCTGATGCTTTTTATGTTCATTTTTCCCACTCTAATTCTGTCTTTGCCACTTTGATTTTTTTCCTCTCCTGCATGGCAACTAGGCATCCCAAAGGCTTTCATCTAGACATGTCATAAACTCCCTTAAAACTCTGAAAGATCCTCAGCTCTTCTTCTGTCAGCATGTTGAGTGCCATCCGATCTGAGGGACCTATAATTTGGCACCATATTGTCAATTATTTTATATATTTTTTCTATTCTGTTTTCTGTTTTCTATTTTTTCACAGTAAAAATACAGGAGTGGCTTACCATTGCCTTCTCCTATGCAGTATTAATTGATGTCTTTGCCATTATCATTAAAACGACTACCTGTCTCCAGCATCTTCCCAGATTGTTGGGGCCTTAAAGAGGTGTCCGCTTGCTTTAGCTGGACAGCTGGGATGAATGTAATGCCTTGGTTGATCCTGCTGGAATATTTAATCTTAATATTCACTCCTGACACTCTTTACTCATCCCTTACAGGATTACCATTACCGTATTACAGTGAGGCAGCATAGCAATACTTTTTTTTGGGGGGGGGGATTATTATTTACTAAAGCAAAATTTCTTTGTTAGGTCTACAAAAAAAAAAGAGAGAAAAGAAAACCTAGTCTGAAATGATGGTTTTTGTTAGGCATATGATTAAGCCTACCTGTTTGGATTGGAAATATATAAGCCACGATGTATGATATCACTTTAAATGTGATGATTGGCCAAGGGTGTGTTTGCCTCCCAACGGCCATAAGAGGGAGCTAGGGACGTAGTTTCTATCTCTCTGCTCTCGCTGTTTTTTCACTGTTAGTTACTCTGTCACTGCTATTGTTGGTTTGCTACTGTGTTAAACCTGAACAACTGTGTTTTGACCTTTGGACTGGAAAGAAGACTTTGTATTTGGAATACTCCTTGGACTGTTACTATTGTTTATCTGTTCTTTACACGTGTATGACCTGGACTGTTTATTTTTGACTGTGCTTTGTATTACATCACAAAGTAAAGTATTTTGTTTTTCACACCTCAGTGTATCTGTGTGGTTACTGTGTGAACTTTGCTGCTCTCAGTACCTTTTTTGTCTGTGCAACTTCTTGTTAGCTCAAGGAGATCTCTGCACAATTCCTGACATTGGTTATTGAAGTAGCCTAAGGACCACTCGGGACGACAGGCTAGTTAACGACAAGTTTATTAAGAGCAAGGCAACATAGAATAACTTGTCCGGCTTTTATAGCCGGCAGCTGGTAGCGAGGACCAATCAGCGGTGTTTAATTTGGCGCCGTGTCAAGCTGGGACCAATCCGCGCCGCCTTCTGTTGACAGCTCCGGCTTCCGCATGTGTTGGTGTTTTGACAGCCGCGAGCTGTCAGTGGTTGCGCCTGCGCTGTGCGGTGGATGCTTTGACAGCTCAGGCTTCCTCATGGTCCGGAGTTTGACAGCCGCGAGCTGTCAGTGGTGGCGCCTGCGCTGTGCGGGGAACTTTGACAGCTGTCAAAGTTCCCGCGTGTTTTCCTGTCAGGCGGCTTGTAGTTTATACACTTGTCAATGCAGTATTATTGAACTGTTTACACATATAACATATCAATTAAGGAACTGTTTACATATATAACACACCCCTTACCCCTCCCCTGGTGCGTTTCTTTCCTCTTGGACGTTTGAACCTGCCCACTGATAGTCTTTTAGGTAGGTGGGTGGTCTTCGATTCCTGGTTGAGCGGCGAAGGGGTGGAGGGTGGTCTGGTTCAGGTCCTTCGTTTTGGAGTTCCTCTTCCTGGTTTGGGATAGGCAGCATTTCCGGTGGGGGTTGTATCTCGGCATTGGTTGGTTGCTCAGAATTGTGTGGTGGTTGTCTGGGTCTGAGTTGGTCAATATGGCGGCGTACGTTGCCCTGTGCCTGCGTTGCTATAAGGTATGAGATGGGCCCAGTTTGTTTTATTACTGTCCCTTGTACCCACTTGTTTTTATCTGTGTATGATCGTGCCCATATCAGTTGACCAGGGTTGAGTGTGCGGGCGGGATGGGGGTGCTGTTTTTCTTCTGGATATGTGTCAGGGTGCAGTCTGTCGAGTCGTGTTATGAGCCTCCTCCCCCATCTTAATTCAGCCGGTGTTTTGCCGGTTGTAGTACATGGAGTTGTGTGTTGTGATAATAGAAACTGGCTGAGACGCCTTTGCCAGTTCCCTTTAACGAATTTTTTCAAAGCTTCTTTTGTGGATCGTACCATAATTTCAGCCATTCCGTTCGACGATGGGTGGAACGGCGCCGACGTGACCAGCCTAATACAATTCTTCATAGCGAACATCTGAAATTCACGAGAGGTGAATTGAGGTCCGTTGTCTGAAACTATGGTGTCAGGCAGGCCGTGTGTAGCGAATATTTTTCGTAAAGCTTGCATAGTGGCTTCGGACGTTGTTTTTCTAAGGGGAGTGACTTCCAGCCATTTAGAATAGCTGTCCACTACAATTAAGAAACTTTGACCCTGGATTGGTCCTGCAAAATCTATATGTATACGAGACCAAGGGTTCCTAGTAGTTTCCCATTTATGGATAGGTGCCTGGGGTGGTTCGTTCCTGGTCTGTTGACAGGTGTAACACCCACCCACATATTTTTCTATTTGTTTATCTATGCCTGGCCACCACACATAACTTCTAGCCATCGCCTTCATTTTTACAATTCCAGGGTGTCCTTCATGTAAAATGTGTAATGTTTGGTCTATGTTTTTCTCTGGTATGATGACCCTATTTCCCCACAGCAGGCATCCTCTATGTGTTGAGATCTCATTTTTTCTGTTAAAATAAGGTTGGAATTGGGGTTGTGGGTTTTGAGCTGGCCACCCTGTTGTGGCCCATTTAAGGACTCTGGTAAGTATTTTATCTTTGGCTGAATTATTAGCTATAATGTTTGCAGTCAAGGGGCATTCTGGTAGTTGGGAGATTGCTAAAATCAGGCTGGCTGGGGCTGGGTCTGAGTCCCTGGTTTGCATGGGTAGTCTGCTGAGGCAGTCAGCGTGTCCCAATTCTTTACCTGGCTTATGTATTAGTTGATAGGAATAGGCTGCTAAGAATGTTGACCATCGTAAAATTCTCGGAGAGAGAATTTGTGGAGTAGTTTTATTCCACGTGAATATGCCTAGCAGGGGTTTGTGATCCGTAAATATAGTAAATGGTCTGCCATACAGGTAGTCGTGAAATTTTTTGACCCCTGCTACTATCGCTAGGGCTTCCCTGTCTATTTGTGCGTAGTTTCTTTCAGCTTTGGTTAGAGTGCGTGAATAGAAGGCTATGGGTCTTTGTGTACCGTCCTTGAATAGGTGACTTAACACAGCCCCGATTCCATAGGGAGAGGCATCACAAGCGATGCATATTGGGGTGTCTTCTCTGAAAAGGGTGATAGTTGAGCTGTGACAGATAATCTTTTTTAACGATTGGAAACTGTTCTCATGTTCCTTGGTCCAGGACCAAGTTGTGCCCTTGTCTAGGAGCCTATGCAGAGGCTCCGCAATAGTGGCTTTATGGGGGATGAAGGCATGGTAAAAGTTTAACAGTCCTAAAAAGGATTGAAGCTCTTGCTTATTCCTAGGGCTGGGTGCGTTTTGAATAGCTTGTAGTTTTTCTGAGGTGGGGTGGATGCCCTGGCTATCTATTTTGTACCCTAGGAATTCTGTCGATGTGACTCCAATAGAGCACTTTTCACGCTTAAGTTTGAGACCGGCTTCTCTGAGCCGGCTCAGCACAGCTGACAGCCTGTCAGCTAAGCTAGCTTCGTTTTCCCCGGCGATGAGAACATCGTCGAAATAGGGGCAGACCCCGGGTATTCCCTTCAGGGTCTTCTCCATGATACCCTGAAAAATACCCGGGGCTGCCGATATGCCGAATTGGAGCCTCTTTACTTTAAAGGCACCGCGGTGGGTGACAATAGTTTGAGCTTCCGCGGTGTCGTCCGTGACAGGCAGTTGCAAATACGCCTGCGTGAGATCGAGTTTGGCGAAAAGGGCGCCAGAGCGGATGGAAGCAAATACGTCCCTTACCGCTGGCACCGGGTAAGCATGGGGGCTGAGAGCTAGGTTGACTGTCGCTTTGTAGTCAGCGCACACTCTCACGTCACCATTAGGTTTGATTGGGGTGACAATAGGGGTCTCCCAGGTTCCCCCTTCTGTTGGCTCAAGCACCCCTAGCCCTACGAGGCGGTCAAGTTCGTTTTCGATTTTTTCTTTAAGGGCAAAGGGTACCCTCCTAGCTCTTATTTTGATTGGTTGGATTGCTGGGTTTAGCTGCAAAGAAATGGGGGGACCCGTGTATTTCCCCAAAGTGCCATCGAAAACGTCGGCGTACTTGTCGCAAACGGCTTCCAGGCTGGGTGCTTGAATGGTATTAACCCCCGTTAAGGCGATGCCTAGTGGACTGAACCAGTTTAACCCTATCAAGTTGGTACGGTTCCCTGGCGTAACTAAAACCTCTAAGGGACCCTTGAACCCCTTGTACTGCACTACGACCTTGGCTCTCCCTTCCAGCGGAATGGGGGTTTTCTGGAAATCAGCTAGGTGTACCTGGGTTTGTTTCAGGGGAATTTGTTCTTGGCCTTGTTGACAGATCTCCTGATAGGTTGTTAGCGAAATTAAGGAGACCGCTGACCCTGAATCCACTTCCATGTGGCAGGGCACTCCCTGAATTTTGACCCAGATTTTAACCTTGGAGCTTATGCTGTTTACCCTGTCAATTGTCTCTACCAGGGGGCCTGGTGGGTTTTCTCTGCTGGCCTGGGCAGCCGGCCTACCTGGGGAGTTTGCCTCCACATCATTGATGTTGTCCCGGCCCTTGCTGCGGCACACCGGCTTGATGTGGCCAGTCTTCCCGCAATTGTGGCATTTCGCGTTCCTAAAACGGCAGCTTCCTCGGGCATGATTGCCCCCACAGCTGGCACAGGCGGCTCGTTGCTCGTAGCGCGGTGGCGGCGGCGGGGGGTTCCTGGATCTACGGCGGTCCGACGTGTTGCCTCTCCTCGGTTGCCGGTGCTCCATTCTGCGCTGTAGGGCTTCCCCATCGGTGAAATCCACCGACTCTCCGCTGTCGCTGAAGGTTGCGCTTTCTTGATAGACGGTCGCGGGGCTCTCTGGGGTCGTGTTCGTCGGCTTCTTCTTGTGGCTGTGCTCGTAAGCCATGATCTCTCTGGTCAGCTCTGCCAGGTTCATGTCGGGTTTGGACGTCAGTTTCTTCTGTAGTCTCTCGTCCCTCAGACCGATCACCACCTGGTCTCTGATGCGGTCTTCCAGGTCGGGGAAACAGCAGTTCCGTGCGGCGTGTCTGACCCCGGCGATGAACTCGTTGGCGGGCTCGTCCGGCCGTTGTTTCTTTTGTGCGAATTGCACCCGCCAGTACAGTTCTGAACGAGCCGGCATGTAGTACTTGTTCAGCTGGTCCACCAGGTCCGCGTAGGAGACTTCAGTGATGGGCACCGGGCTGAACAAACCGACGGCTGCATCATATACTGGAGGTCCGCTGATGTACAGCAGAGCGGCGGCCTTTGCTCGGTCGTCAGTGATTTTACTGACGAGGAGGAATCCCTCGACCTGGCCAAGGTGTGATTGCCATCTCTCAGGATGGCGTGTATCAAACTCCCTCACACGGCTGAAGTTTGCCATGTCGTCCGGTCCTGGGTTGCTCCGATGGAGGTTAAAACCTCCGTGACAGCTCTTGCCGGGAACTCTCTTCCTCGGCCGTGACTTCAGCTCCGGAGCGATCCCATCCTCGTCGCCAGTGAAGTAGCCTAAGGACCACTCGGGACGACAGGCTAGTTAACGACAAGTTTATTAAGAGCAAGGCAACATAGAATAACTTGTCCGGCTTTTATAGCCGGCAGCTGGTAGCGAGGACCAATCAGCGGTGTTTAATTTGGCGCCGTGTCAAGCTGGGACCAATCCGCGCCGCCTTCTGTTGACAGCTCCGGCTTCCGCATGTGTTGGTGTTTTGACAGCCGCGAGCTGTCAGTGGTTGCGCCTGCGCTGTGCGGTGGATGCTTTGACAGCTCAGGCTTCCTCATGGTCCGGAGTTTGACAGCCGCGAGCTGTCAGTGGTGGCGCCTGCGCTGTGCGGGGAACTTTGACAGCTGTCAAAGTTCCCGCGTGTTTTCCTGTCAGGCGGCTTGTAGTTTATACACTTGTCAATGCAGTATTATTGAACTGTTTACACATATAACATATCAATTAAGGAACTGTTTACATATATAACACAGTTATGGGCCCAGGAATGTACTGAGAACTAGTATACACAGTACCATATCAAGAATCTGCTGAGTTTGTGTTAACAATCCAATGGCACAAGAACAGTCAACAGGCATCTCCTGGATAACCCGGTTAGATGGGACAAACTATGTTTCCTGGTCCACAAAATGCTGCTTGCTTCTGCGCAAGGAAGGACTGTGGGTTGTAGTGCATAACCCACCAGATGTGACTGCCTGGGATCCAGAAGATGAGGACGATGCAAGGAAGATAGAGAAATTTAACTGTGACAACGAAAAAGCTCTTAGCATAATTAGACTAACACTGAATGACCAGCAGCTTGTCCATATCCATGGTGAGGAGTCTGCTGCTAGGTGTTGGGACATTTTGCGAAGAATTTATGTTCGTGATAGTGTGGGTGCACATATACACCTTATGCGCAAACTGTTTAGGGCTCGTCTTCAGAAGGATGGAGATATGTTAGCTCATCTGGTATTCATGAAGAAAACTGCAAGAGCTACATGAAAAGGAGCTGATTTTCTCAGAGCGGCATCAGGTGTATATCATTCTTTCATCTTTGGATGATAGCTATGATGCGTATGTCTCTTCTTTAGAAGTCCTGACCAGAGAGGAACTAACATAATTGGGAGACTGCTGGAGGAGTCCAGAAGAAGGCAAGACAGAGACCAGCTGAGAGAGACACAACCACAAGAGGAACAACAATCTACTACTGCATATACTGCTAAGAAATGTTAGTCTTGTGGGGCTAAAGGGCATATTGCTAGATTCTGTAAGAAGGGCAAGAAACAGAATGCAGATAGCAATAGGAGAATAAGAAAAGATTTTGGTTTAGCTGTTTCTGGTTCTCCAACATCCTCAAACCATGATTTGTGGGTGGTTGATAGTGGGGCTTCTCAGTGTATAACCAAGACTAAAAGAGAGATTTGCCCATATGTCTAAGAGTAAACTATGTGTCTTTAGCAAATGGCTGGAGGATGAAAGCCTCTGGTGAAGGTAGTGCATACTGTCCACATATTAATGAACATTTATCAATGTTATATGTGCCTAAACTAAAGTTTAATTTGTTATCTGTGAAGGCATTGGTACAGGCTGGGTTTGTGGTGACTTTTAGGGGAGATAAGTGTATTATCGAAAAGAATGGTACCAGAGCTACCACTACCCTGAAGAACGATTTATTTGTTCTCACTGACAACCCAGGAATCATGGCTAACGCTAGTTCTGTCTATGACAGGGCTGTCAAACTCAATTTCATTGAGAGCCACATCAGCATTGCGGTTGCCATCAAGGGGCCGGGTGGGTATGGCCTGGGTGGGCGTGGCTAGAGTGCGTATGGCCTACTGGGTGGGCGTGGCCAGCTCTACATTATTCGCATCAAGGGTGCCTATGGGGGCCCGGGCAGGAGTGGGACAGATCTGGGGGTCTCTGGCAGAAGGAGGGTCTCTGGGCCAGGGCCAAGGCAGTGGGGGCCGGTCCCTCACTGTTTCCAGGGTGGCTTCGCGGGCCACATGAAACCACTTCATGGGCTGGCTCCGGCCCCCGGGCCTTGTGTTTGACATGTCTGGTCTATGAGAACAAAAAACCACATGATAACTGTATCCATCTTCTTCATAGACATTTAGGGCATGTGAATTTCAATATGCTACGGAAGACTGTTGAATTGGCTAAAGGGATAAAACTGAAACCGTGTCAGATGTATTTAAACTGTAATGTGTGTAGTCAGGAGAAAAGCAAGGTAACCCCTGCGAACAGCGCTAATGCTTTTAAGACCACAGTACCTTTAGAGGTAGTATTTGCTGATATCATTGGTCCTATGAAACCTAGTATTGGTGGAGCATGCTATATTCTAAGTATCGTGGACCATTATTCACGTTATGGTTTTTGTTTCCTAATGAAAACAAAAGCAGACACATTTCAGCATTTCTCAAACTGGCTTAAGTTTGTAGAAAGGAAAGCAAAACGAAAGGTTCAGTGCGTCGTAACAGATAATGGCACTGAGTTCACTAATAAGCAGTTTGTAACCAAGTTACAATCAGCCGACATTGAACATAAGCGTTCTGCCCCTTACAGGCCACAACACAATGCGTTTGTTGAAAGACGAGGGCAAACGCTGCAAGCTATGATAAGAACAATGTTGTCCGATTCCGGATTACCCGAGAAACTGTGGGGAGAGGCGGCAATGTGTGCTAACCACATCTTAAAAGTTGTGGTTCATTACACAACTGGTGAACTACCATACACACGTTGGCATGGTAGAAAACCAGATCTAAGTTACTTGCACACATTTGGGGACCCAGCATGGGTTCATATTCCAGCACAACTGAGGCGAAAGGGACAGCATAGAGCAAGGCATTTTTTTTTGTAGGCTATGTCTCCAACCATAGGTCTTTTAGGTTTTGGGAACAAGGTACCACTACTGTGTATTGTAGTGCTAGTGCTAAGTTTCTGGAGCATGTAGGCTGGAACAAGCTAGAGCAGGAAAGTGGTTGGTGTTGATCCTATTGTATTTAGTGACACCCCTGTTGCTGTTAAAAGATGTGATGATAAACCTTCTATAGCTGTGAAAGAGGAGGAACTGATAGGGGAGGTAGAGGAAGCAGAAGAGGAGAGTCCGATATCAAGTCCTGTAGTGCCTAGACGTTCGACACACGAAAGGTGTCCACCTGATAGATACCAGGCCAGTGTTGTATGTCAGGTGAATGTAGAACCATCTAATTTTGAAGAAATAAAAATGTATCCTGAGAAAGAGCAAAAGGCATGGAAGTCAGCAATGGATAAGGAGTTAAGATCCTTGTAGGATCTAGAGGTATATGAAGATGTAAAGCTTCCACCTGGTGAACGTGCAATAGGTTGCAAATGGGTTTATAAATTGAAGAGGGGTGTAGATGGGACTGTTACCCATAGGGCACGTTTAGTTGCTCAAGGATTTGCTCAAACCACCGACGACTATGATGAGGTGTTTGCACCTAGTCTGAGGGCTTTTACGTTGAGAGCAGCATTAGTGTGGGCAGCTAGAAACCGGTATAAAATAAACCACGTAGACGTAGAAACAGCGTATTTGCGTGCTCCCTTACAGCACACTATCTACCTAACAAAACCACCAGGAGTAAACAAGGATCAGAAAACTGATTGTTGGAGATTAAAGAAAAGTCTTTATGGCTTAAAACAATCTGGTTTTGAGTGGAATAAGTGTATTGTTAATGAATTGGTTGCGATGGGCTTTGTAGCCAGTATCGCTGATCCATGTTTGTTTAGGAAGGAAAGGGACGGTGTAATGTCTTTATTATTGCTTTTTACTGATGACATAGCAATAATTACGAAGACTGAGCAAGAAGCACTGAACATTGTTGCTAGCTTACAAAAGAAATTCAGAATCAGGAACCTAGGAGAGATCAATAATTATTTGGGTCTGGATATTGTGAAGTCTGATAAAGGTTATAAGATTTCACAGGCTAGCAAGATAAGTCAATTATTGAAGAGATACAACATGGAGCTCTGTAAGCCAGCAAAAACTCCAATGTCTCAGGACTTTAAAAACACTGATATTGAAAGTCCTGTCTTTGACAAAAAAGTGTATCAATCATTAATTGGTAGTCTATCATATCTGAGCAACTGGTCAAGACCAGACATTTTGTATAGTGTAAACCAATTAGCGAGATACAATGCTGCACCGACTGGTAGACACTGGCAAGTGACAAAACGAGTATTGGGATACTTAAAACAGACCATACACTACTCGTTGTATCTGGAAACCAATCGTGATTTGGTTCTCACAGCTTATGCAGATACAAGTTTTGCTTCTGATGCAAGCACTCGAAAATCAACCTCAGGTTTCATTATAATGCTAGGTGATTCGATCATAGGGTGGAAATACATTAGACAGAAGCACATTAGCCTGTCTACAATGGAAGTCGAGTTTTCTTGTTTATCAGTTTTGTGTACTGAATTACTAGTTTATAAACATATATTACTGGACATGGGACTAACTGTTAATAGTCCATTTCTTGTGTATGAGGATAACCAGGCTGCGATTAAGATGGCAACCAATGCTGCCGTCAGGACAAGGTCTAAACATACCAATTTACGTTACCTAAATGTTAGACAATGTATTAAGGACAAACTGATACAGTTGGAATACTGCGCAACTGATATTAATATCGCAGACCATTTCACCAAAGCTCAGGGTGCTGTTAAGCACAAAGCCAGTTGTGAAGCTTATGGCCTCAGATTGTAAGAAGCAATATATTGTCCTACCCAAAGGGGAGAATGTTAGGCATATGATTAAGCCTACCTGGTTGGGTTGGAAATATATAAGCCATGATGTATGATATCACTTTAAATGTGATGATTGGCCAAGGGTGTGTTTGCCTCCCAACGGCCATAAGAGGGAGCTAGGGACGTAGTTTCTCTCTCTCTCTGCTCTCACTGTTTTTTCACTGTTAGTTACACTGTTACTGCTATTGTTGGTTTGCTACTGTGTTAAACCTGAACAACTGTGTTTTGACCTTTGGACCGGAAAGAAGACTTTGTATTTGGAATACTCCTTGGACTGTTACTATTGTTTATGTGTTCTTTATACGAGTATGACCTGGACTGTTTATTTTTGACTGTGCTTTGTATTACACCACAAAGTAAAATATTTTGTTTTTCACACCTCAGTGTATCTGTGTGGTTACTGTGTGAACTTTGCTGCTCTCAGTACCTTTTTTGTCTGTGCAACTTCTTGTTAGCTCAAGGAGATCTCTGCACAATTCCTGACAGTTTTTCATTGAGAAGAAGGTCAGTAGTTTGTCACTAAATGGAGATATTAAATATTTGAAGGCACACCTTCAAATTTGGGTACAAAAACCCGAATGACTACTAGATGGCAGGCAAGAGTTGAATGCTGCAGTCTAATGGTGATACAGATTTTTGCACTCTTTATCTGGAAATAAAGTCTTGTAGTATCCTCACATCTGGTCCTCTAAACAGTGAAATATAATGGATTTTTTTCCCTGAGCTTTGGTGATGTTTTGCTGAACTTAAATAAATAAATAAATAATAAAATGGGAGGGACCTTGGAGGTCATCTAGTCCAACCCCCTGCTCAGGCAGGAAACCCTATACCATTTCGGACAAATGGCTGTCCAGTCTCTTCTTAAAAAACTTCCAGTGTTGGAGCATTCACAGCTTCTGGAGGCAGGTTGTTCCACTGGTTAATTGTTCTAACTGTCAGGAAGTTTCTCCTTAGTTCTAGGTTGCTTCTCTCCTTGATTAGTTTCCATCTGTTGCTTCTTGTCCTGCCTTTGGGCGCTTTGGAGAATAGCTTGAGTCCCTCCACTTTGTGGCAGCCCCTGAGATATTGGAACACTGCTATCATGTCCCCACTCGTTCTTCTCTTCATTAAACTAGACATACCCAATTCCAGCAGCCGTTCCTTATATGTTTTAGTCTCCAGTCCTCTGATCATCTTTGTTGCTCTTCTCTGTACCCTTTCTAGAGTCTCAACATCTTTTTTACATCGTATTGACCAAAACTGGATGCAGTATTCCAAGTGTGGCTTTACCAAGGCATTGTAAAGTGGTATTAATACTTCACGTGATCTTGATTCTATCCCTCTGTTAATGCAGCCTAGCACTGTGTTGGCTTTTTTGGCAGCTGCAGCACACTGCTGGCTCATATTGAAGTGATTGTCTACTAGGACTCCGAGATCCCTCTCACAGTTACTACTATTGAGCAAGGTACCACCAATACCTGTGCATTTGATTTTTCCTGCCTAAATGTAGAACCTTACTTTTTTCACCATTGAATTTCATTTTGTTAAATAGCGCCCAGTGTTCGAGTCTGTCCAGATCCTTCTGTATTTTAAGCCTATCTTCTGGAGTGTTGGCTATTCCTGACAGCTTGGTGTCGTCTGCAAATTTGATGGGTTCCCCATCTATCCCCTCATCCAAATCGTTGATGAAGATGTTGAAGAGCACTGGGCCCAGAACAGAGCCCTGGGGCACCCCACTACATACTTCCCTCCATGTAGATGTGGTTCCATTGAGTTCGGTTAGCCAGCTACAAATCCAGTTAGCCAGCTACAAATCCATCTGGTGGTGATGCTGTCTAACCCACATTTTTCTATCTTATCAAGTAGAAGGTTGTGATCTACTTTATCAAATGCCTTACTGAAGTCGAAATAAATTATATCCACAGCATTCCTCTGATCCACTAATTTTGTCACTTGGTCAAAGAATGCAATAAGATTTGTCTGGCATGATCTGTTTTTGACAAACCCATGTTGGCTTTTAGTAATGACTTTGTTTGCCTCTAGGTGCTTCCTGATTCATTGTTTGATTATCTTTTCCAGAATCTTCCCAGGTATTGAGGTCAGGCTGATAGGTCTGTAATTTCCTGGATCCATTTTTTCCCCTTTTTTGAAGATGGGAATTACATCAGCTCTTTTCCAATCCTCTGGTAGTTCCCCGGTGCTCCAGGATCTTTGAAAAATATAGTTCAGTGGTTCTGAGATCACATTTGGCAGTTCCTTGAGAACCTTGGGATGTAATCCATCTGGTCCTGGTGATTTGAACTCATGTAGACTGGACAGGTGCTCACTTATCATTTTCTTGCCTATCTTAACTTGTGTTTCTATTCTGTTTTTTATGGCACTATTTTTGATAGGTTGGTCTGTTTTTTCCCTTTGTGTAAAGACAGATGCAAAAAATGAGTTAAATAGTTCTGCTTTCTCCCTGTTGCTTGTCACCTTCTTGCCACTTTCACCCACTAATGGACCAATCAGTTCCTTCACTTTTTTCTTGTTTTTTACATGTTGAAAGAAGCTTTTTTTTATTGTTGACTTTGGTCGCAAGCCTTAGTTCATTTTGAGCCTTAGCTTTCCTCACTTCATCTTTGCAGGCTCGGGCTATTTATTGATATTCTGACTTAGTTATGTGCCCCTCTTTCCACTTTCTATACTTGTCCTTTTTATCTTTCAATTTGTCAGAGAGTTCTTTATGCAGCTATGGAGGTTACTTTTGAGAGCTGTTATTTTTCCTCTTCGTTGGTATTGTGCTAGACTGTGCTTTTATTATCTCACTTTTCAAAATTTCCCAAGCTTCTTGAGTTATTTTCCCCTTGAAAATTCTCATCCATGGGATCCTTCCCAAACCCTCTCTAAGTTTATTGAAATTAGCTCTCTTAAGTCCAAGACTCTAGTTTGACTGTGTTCTATTGCTTGTGCTTCCATAATGTTGAATTCCAATATTGCATGATCACTTCCTCCCAAGGTTCCTGTGGTTTCAACACCTTCTATCATTTCATCTCCGTTAGTAAGGATTAAATCCAAAATGGCTAATCCCCTAGTTCCCATCTTTACTTTTTGGGTGACAAGGTTGTCTGCTAGGTTTGTCAGGAATCTGTTTGATCTTCCACTTGGTGCACAGTTTGTCTCCCAGTTGATGTCAGGGTAGTTAAAGTCCCCCATTATTATACTGCTGAAAAAAATAAAGGGAACACTTAAACAACACAATGTACTGTATTTAATAGTAGGATGTCTTATCTTGTGTTCCCTTTATTTTTTTTGAGCAGTATATTCAAGTGAAAAAATAAAAAAGGGATAACACAGCAGTGAAAATGTTTTCGTTCCATCAGGAAAGCATAACAAATTAAATATGAAGGTGTGAAAGAAAAAACAGCTCTATAATCTACCTATAATAAGGATAAGGGTTTAAAAAAAACAAAATAAAGCCAAAAATGCCTTTTCTCAAAAAGGTTTATTTTGAGAAAATGTAACAGCACAATTGTGAAACAGAGCATAAACAAATCCCAAAGCAGGAGCAGCATGATAAATCGACTCAGATCTTGGCTAAAATAATCTGAAAGAAACTCTGGAGGCCTGTTTGTGCTGGGATAACAATGTACACTAGGGGGCAGCCTTTAACTGATAAGATCAGATTATGGAAAAATCTGTATCATCTGATTTCAATTAAATGCTGGCCCAGAAGGCAATTATGCTTCCTGTGCAGTTTCTAGGAGGAAAAAAAAATGCTTGCAGAAACTGTTGAATCAGCACACTGTCACAGTTGTAAGTATGGGAAGGAAAAGGTCTTGCATAACATTAGACTCTTTGCACACAGACAGAAAGGAGGAATATATAGTTCACGGTGGCATTTTTGTATGCTGTAAAAACACAGCACAAATTATTTCCAAGTAATTGAGATGGGGTTCAGGCAGTTTTCTTTCCTGTAAAATTCTAGTCAAAAGGGAATGCTGAAGTTCACATTTTTGGCATATTATTATATCTGGTGTGGGCTGGAAGGGAAAGGTCATAAAAGACTGTAGCAGTCTTGTATTGCCACAGAAATCATTGACAACTTTATTTATTGCCTAACTGTAGTAGTTAGGCTATATATATTGTAGTCTGAATAATCAAATCAACTGGGGGAAAAATAAGTTTGTAGATGCAGTTGTGATCCTGCTGTTAATGGTGTCTGTGGTGACAATAACCTCTAAATTCCAAATTGTGTTGGCTGCTTAAATCCGGATTACTGCACAGCAGTAGAAAATATTTGAAGGCGTACTTCTTCTATGGCTGCCAGACCTGGGTGACAAAAATCCAGGTGAGTACTAGATGACAGCCAAGGGTTGAATATTTCATTCCCTTTTTATTGTGATTTATGTTGATATGGATTTTATCTGGTAGCCCTACAGTAGGTGTTCTGTGTTTGCTTGAATAAGACACAGGTCAGAGGTCAGAAGCACAAGTATTACTCAACCAGGTGACTTTTGCAACAGTTATTAATAGTGTTGCGCTGGTATTTGCCATCTTTGGGAGAGAGGCCGCAAATGTTTATTTTCAGGTTTATTCTCTTTCTTTCTCTTTATGTCTTTGCAGCTAAGGGCAGGTATTTGATGCTTTCTTTCCCGAGACTTTTTGCTATTGTGGCATTCCAGACAACTGAGGGGAGGTTAGAAGTACAACTTTCAGATTCCCCATTGAGTTTGCAAATTAGATTGGCTTTCACTTCAGACCTACTTTTTTCTTTCTTTCAAATTTTCTTTATTTCTCCTCCATGCTAGTGAGGGAACCAAAGCAACCAGATTTGGATATAAACATCTCAACAGAAGGAGCTCTAAGGGGGTAATGGCGGCATCTCCTTTGGCCTCAAGCAGAAATAAAGTTGGATGAAAGGAAGACCACAACTGCTGATCGCCCAGCATATTGTTTGCCTAAAAAAAGTGAGTAGCAACACATAGTGAGGAGAGAATGAATGAGTAGAGTGGCAGATACCCTGGCCTTAATGACAGCTCTTCTTCCATCTCAGCTAGCCAATCTCCTTGTAGTGATCCCCAGGAACCTACTTCATCTACTGGGGGAACTGTGTTTGTGAATTGATGAAACAATGCACTTCCTTCAAAATAGTCTACTATGTTATTTGTACTTTTCTTCCTTTGAATTCTTCTCTTATTTGTCTCCCTCTTAAACTTCACTATCCTGATTCCAGATTTCTAAATTCAGCAATTTGTTTGTTTGCTTATGCATCCACCCATCCACCCATCCATTCATTTTCAATGTGGTAGAAGCTCTATAAATTAGTTAGTTCATTGGAGGCCTCAAAGAACTCTGGACAATATTCTCAATATTCTCTCTCTCTTTCTCTCTCTCTCTCCCTCCCTCCCTCCCTCCCTCCCTCCCTCCCTCTCTCTCTCTCTCTCTCTCTGACACAGACACAGACACAGACACAGACAGACAGACAGATAGACAGACATACCTTTAAATGTATATGGCCACCCATCCCAATGTCATGACTCCGGGAGGCAAAGAGCAGTTAAAAAATATAAAATAACAATACCCCCCCAAGCAAGTAAATAGTAGTCATGTTAAAAACCATCAATGCAAGCAGCCTACGACTCTATCACATATTCCAATCCCCATGCCTGATGACATAACCAGGTCTTCAAAGCTGTATGAAAGGCCACCCTGGTTGGGTTTAATCAGATCTACGAGAGGGATGGTGTTCCCAAGAGCAGATATCATGACACATAAGGCCCCCTTCCTGGGTCCCACCCACCAGATGGCACTCAAATAGATGAGATCCGCAACATGCTTCTCCTGCTGGATCTGATGGAATGGGTAGACTTCATTGGGGAAAGCTGGCCCTGAAAATAATCTGGTCCCATGCCATGAAGTCTTTATAGCAGGGGTATCAAACTGGTGGCCCATGGGCCGGATGCGTCATGCGCAGGCCACGCCCACCCCAGTTCCACAAAGGCAAAATACATTGTGATACCTCACGATACGTCAGGTGATGTGATCGAGTTTGACACCCGTGCTTTATAAGCACAAAGGTTGACTTCTAAAAGGCTCTGCCTGAGAAATTAATAGAAATGAGCAGTGTGCTTAAAATTTCCTTTGCTTCCCTTTTGCTCATGATGGTTGAGCTGATTAGAAGTCCTAATGGACCAAATGTTATTTTCCTACTTTCCTAGCAAATGGACCTGTTTAATCCTTGGGAGATATCACTGAGCTTAACAAGAGAGTGTAGCAGAAAATAAAGCACGGAATCTGTTGAAAAAAATAATAATAATACTCAGAACAATTTATTTTCTCATTTCTTTTCTCCTGGACCACCCCCTAAGATTAAAAGCTTAACTTAGTGTGATTTGGTTGTTCCCTTTATTTATCATTTCCAAATTAATCAGCCTCCCATTGTGACAGTGCAAGAGAAAACATTGATCTAGCCTCAAGGCAATTTCTTCCATCACAGCAATTGACACTAAATGTGGGGACAGCCTGAGGTAAAGGATTTAAATTCTAATTTCTAGAAGAACACTTCTGAAGGTTTAAATTAAACTGGAAGGCCTGCATACGCTTGGAGCACAGCCCATGTGGAAGTGAAAGCTTGGCAAGGCAGTGAGGGTGAGGTCAGTGAGTCCTGCATTTCAGCCTGCCATCCTACTTGCCATTCTGCACGGGTGATAATTATCGTAACCTTCAATTTGTTTTCCGCTTGGGAAGTTTTGACACTGATGCTGCCTCCAAGCATTACTGACAAATCACCAATACCAATGTATGACCAACACAATTACAGGAGGGGAACAACAATTAAATTCCATTAAATAAATGCAAATGCTTGTCAGTTGGGGCTCTTGGGCTAATGAATATCATTGAGTGAGAATGGCAGCAGTCTTCGCATGAAATAGTTTTGGGTTCAATCAGCAGGCGTCAGAACCATGAACGAAAGACCGAACGAACAAGGGGGGGCGCATCTCTAGCAATGCTTACGGGAGAAATGGAAACACATGCTCTCTGGCTGATGGGTACGTAGCTGCTCGGACACAGATAAAAGTGGAAAATTTCAAATAGTGATGAATTACTGCAATGAAAGAGAGTATATGATGTACTGTAAAATGCCTGGACTTACTTACATGTTGTAAACCAACTAAAGTCCAGATGGATTGAGAAGCTGTATAAGTGTCACATGAATAAGTAAAGGAGAGAAAAGAAATAAGAGGCCTGTGTTGTGCAACCCTGTTATATTAGGCCTCACCGTTCTACTGAGATAAGAGAAGTCTAAGTACAGGTAGTCCTCAATTTACGACCACAATTGAGCCCAAAATTTCTGCTGCTAAGTGAGACAGTTAAGTGAGGGTTGTTGGTTTTTTTTACATTTTACAACCTTTCTTGCCACACTAGTTAAGTGAAATACTGTAGTTGATAAGTTAGTGACACGGTTGTTAAGTGAATCTGGCTTCCCCATTGACTTTTCTTGTCCGAAGGTTGCAAAAGGGGATCACGTGAGCCCAGGACGCGGCAACCATAAAAAATACATGTGAGTTGCCAAGCATCCGAATTTTGATGACGTGATCAGGGTGATACTGCCATGGTCCTAAGTGTCAAAAACAATCATAGGTTGCTTTTTCAGTGTCATTGTAACTTTGAATGGTCACTAAATGAACTGTGGTAAGTTGAGGACTACCTGTAAATACGTGTGTGTGTGTGCGTGTGTGCATGTCTTTGTATGTACAGTATATAATAGATATAAATTTCCCACCAAATTAAAATATATATACCTTTTGGGGAATAAAGTGATATGTTTTTCTTGCATTTGTTTACTTTGCTGTAAGCTCCTGAGATGGCTAACATGCTAGTTGTTAACCATGCCATCTGTTGTAGCGCTTTTCAGCTAAATGAATCAATTCAAACTTCCTCCCCACACATACACTCACACGCTTTCTACGTAGCTGCTTTTTTTATGAACAATATGTTTGTGTCTATTACCCCCATCATTTGGCAATGTAATATGAGATATTTAATTTTCCAATTTTTCCATCTCCAAATATTTTTTTTAAAAAAATATGCATACACCATGGAAAAGCTGTGTCTATTGATTTCTTTAGCATTGAAAACATTGGGGAAAAATCTGTTTCTTTCTGCTGTCAAATTTCAACCATCTGATTCTATTGAAATGAGTTCTTTTCAATATGTTTTCTCTAAATGACCCTCTGCAATGGGATTCATATGCTGCCCTGCAGATGGCAGTGGTGTTTAATATAGCAGAGATTGCTTGCTAATTGTAGGCAGTTAAGTTGTAAAATCTAGAATCTTTTTCCATGTACCTTTGCAACAGAAGAAACCTCTAACACACAGGTCCCCAACCTATGGGCTGTGGCCCAGTACTGGGCCATGGACTTTTGGCCAGTGAGCCGCAGAAAGGGCTAGCCAGGGCGCACACGTGTGGGCGTGCATTACTCCTCACTCATGCCCATGCGTGAATGGGCCGCTAGTGTGTGTGTGTGTGTGTGTGTGTGTGTGTGTGTGTGGCCCATTTGTGCATGTGCAAATGGGCGCTAGCCGCCATGTGGGGGGTTGCACAGCCATGGCACCAGTGCACACTGCATGCACGAACGCAGCTGCTAGTACTGCACCAGTGATTGTGGCCCCATTTGCATGTGTGCATGCGTAATTTGGAAGCTGCTCTCCCCTCCGGGCTATGAGCCCAGAAAAGTTGGAGAACTTTGCTCTAACAGTTTTCTTCTTCTTCTTCTTCTTCTTCTTCTTCTTCTTCTTCTTCTTCTTCTTCTTCTTCTTCTTCTTCTTCTTCTTCTTCTTCTTCTTCTTCTTCTTCTTCCTCTTCTTCTTCTTCTTCTCCTCCTCCTCCTCCTCCTCCTCGTCTTCCTCTTCCTCTCCTCCTCCTCCTCCTCCTCCTCCTCCTCCTCCTCCTCTTCCTCCTCCTCCTCCTCCTCCTCCTCCTCCTCCTCCTCCTCCTCCTCCTCCTCCTCCTCCTCCTCTTCTTCTTCTTCTTCTTCTTCTTCTTCTTCTTCTTCTTCTTCTTCTTCTTCTTCTTCTTCTTCTTCTTCTTCTTCTTCTTCTTCTTCTTCTTCTTCTTCTTCTTCTTCTTCTTCTTCTTCTTCCTTAATGCAAACGGCCTTAAATCTTCTCCAGGAATGCAAGCCAAAGACTCTTGCAAGTTCCAAAAGTTAGAGCCTTTTTTGTCATGTTTACCCTTTACATTCCTCTGCACTCCCTTGCTTCATCTGAGAGCAACAACACAAATACCGCAAAGAAGACGGCTTCACAATGTGGTTGTCTATTGCCAAAACAATGTTGGAAAGCACCCACAAATCAAGGAGATTGCAGCTGGCTGCGTATTTAGATAAGTTGGACTAAATACAGGTCATAGTCGACTCACAACAGTTCATTTAGTGACCGTTCAAAGTTACAACGGCACTGGAAAAAAGTGACTCGTGATCTTTTTTCACATTGGCGGAGTCCCCGGGGGCCCTGTGATTTATATTCTGATGCTTGACAACTGATTCATATTTATGACAGTGTCAGTGCCCCAGGGTTGCCCTTTTGCAACCTTCTGACCAGCAAAGTCAATGGGGAAGCCAGATTCACGTAACAATCGTGTTACTAATTTAACAACTGCAGTGATTCACTTAAAACAAACGTGGCAATAAAAAGGTAAAGGTAAAGGTTCCCCCGCACATGCGTGCTAGTCGTTTCTGACTCTAGGGGCCGGTGCTCATCTCCGTTTCAAAGCCGAAGAGCCAACGCTTGTCCGAGGACGTCTCCGTGGTCATGTGGCCGGCATGACTAGACACCAAAGGCGCACGGAACGCTGTTACCTTCCCACCGTAGTGGTCCCTATTTTTCTACTTGCATTTTTACGTGCTTTCGAACTGCTAGGTTGGCAGAAGCTGGGACGAGTAACAGGCGCTCACTCTGCTACGCGGCACTCGGGATTCAACCTGCCAAACTGCCGACCTTCTGATCGACAAGCTCAGTGTCCTAACCCACTGAGCCACCGCGTCCCTTAACGTGGCAATAAAAGGTCATAAAATGGGACAAAACTCACTTAACAAATTTCTTACTTGGCAACACAAATTCTGAGCTCAATTGTGGCCGTAAGTCGAGGACTACCTATAGCCTCAATTGTATTTATTTAAAAGATTTATAGAGGCCATGCATCTTAAGCTATTCTGGGCATCTCAAAACAACAGTAAAAACCAATAACTATAAAATAATAGTAAAACAGTAAAAACAATAAAGCAAAAACCCTGCACCTTAAATGTCCTCTTGGGATGCCTTGTAGCAAACGCCAGTGACCGTCTCGTCACATGCATAGATAGTCTATGCAATCCTGTCCCTGCACCTCAGTAAAAAACCAGGTCTTGATAGCCTTCCCAAAGGATAGAAGGGTGGGGGTGGGGTGGGGGGTCTGCCAAATCGCCAGAGAAGAACATTTCATTAGGAGAGGGCAGCCATGGGAAAGGCAGGCTTCCAAGGTCCCTGTAGATAGCACGGTTTCCTACTTGAAGGAGACCTTTTTATAGCAGCAATTGTAGGTATATATGAAAGCCAGTTTGGTTTAGTCAGCAGGGGTAGGCAACCTTGGCTCTTTTATGACTCGTGGACTTCAATTCCCAGAATTCCCGAGCCAGCATGGCTCAGCATGGAAACATCACCCTTTCTCCTCAGCATGGCTGGCTCAGGAATTCTGGGAGTTGAAGTCCACGAGTCATAAAACAGCCAAGGTTGCCTACCTCTGGTTTAGTGGTTTTAAGGCACCAGGCTAGAAACCAGGAAACCATGAGTTTTACTCCTGCCTTAGACACAAAGCCAGCTAGATGACCACGGTCAGCCTCTTTCTCAACCCTAGGAAGCAAGCAGTGGCAAGCCACTTCCAAAAAACCTTGCCAAAAAAGCTTCAGAAACCTGTCCACTCGCTTGGATTTCAGACCAAGGCACAATATAATGTAAACAGCAATTGCATAAGTACAAGTATAATAGAAATAGCAGGTTGGGAACCATGCCTTGATCTCAAATAGGGGTGGATATGTAAAAAAGAAGTAGACTTTAACCCATTGACATCCATGCTTGGAGGGACAAAGAGGTCTGAAAAATCAAGATGACAGCAACTCCATTCAAGAAGGGCAAGGCTTGGATTGCACAATCATTTTGACTTTAGATCCTTTCCCACAGGTGCCTTCCTTCTATAGATGCCCCTCCATCTAGATCAGAGGTGTCAAACTCAATTTCATTGAGGGCCACATCAGCATTGCGGTTGCCCTCAAGGGGCCGGGTGGGTATGGCCTGGGTGGGCATGGCTTACTGGGTGGGTGTGGCTAGAGTGCATATGGCCTACTGGGTGGGCATAGCCAGCTCTACATCGTTCGCATCAAGGGTGCCTATGGGGGCCTGGGCAGGAGTGGGACAGATCTGAGGGTCTCTGGCAGAAGGAGGGTCTCTGGGCCAAGGCCAAGGCAGTGGGGACCGTTCCCTCACTGTTTCCAGGGTGGCTTCATGGGCCACATGAAATCACTTTGCGGGCCGGATTCGGCCCCCGGGCCTTGTGTTTGACATGTCTGATCTAGATCAATAGCAACATTTTTGTTTACAGAGCAAAAAGATTAGATTTTGACTGGTCATTTTTCCACTCGCATCTTTTAAAATGATTCAGCCACAGTCATGTCAATATAACAGTAATTAGGATAACCTTTCAATCATCTGATTGATAACTGGGTGATGCTGTAAATCACTATTCGGGAATTGGCCTCTCTTTATCTTGTCTTAATCTTGATCCACACAGAAGATCCTAATCTGTTGTTTATCATGAAAGAAACTCCATGCATTTGTTAACTTATTTACTTTTTTGCATGAAAATGTCATGTGGTGAGGTCAGGGAGCAGAGCCAGGCACACAATAGAATGCGTCTGGATGAACCTAGAAAGAGGCTTAAATCTGCCAGTAATTCTTTAAATCCGCTGTAATTTTTGGCCATAATTACATGGTAAACTCTCTCCCCTTTGAGTCTTTTAGTCAGAGTTGCTTATAGATCCCACCATTGTCTGTTTTTCAACAGAAATTTAGGAATAGTGCTTCAGACTTCATGGGTGTGCAGCATCTCTCTGCTGTTCTGCACAGGAGACAGGAAGAAGTCAGGTTGTTTTGAATAAAAGCCTAGAGATTCTGTGCTGGTGTAAGATCTGAAGCACTTCCCCAAATCTTATGTCAAACATGCATAGCCCTAACATTATCTCTTCCCATCAGAAATTCATTAAGAATTGTGGTTATCTTTGAAGACATTGTTCATCTCTGAAGAAATAGCAAATTCAAGGAGATGCAGAACAGAGTCATTTACATCAGAAGTCCCCAACCTTTTGGGCACCAGGGACCAGTTCCGTGGAGAAAAGTTTTTCTGCGGACCGGAGGGAGCGTGGTTTTCTGTGCTGCCTGCATTCAACGGATGGGGCTTTGCTTGTTTGTGAGGACCAGTTGCCGGCATGCTGCAGCCCGGTACCAGTCCATGGACCGGGGGGGGGGGGTTGGAGACCCCTGGTTTCCATAACACAGAGTACCTTAAAAAAATTAGACTGGTTCCTTCTGTATTTGTCATGCCACAATGTGGGTTTTTTTGGCCTAGTCTGGGCTAAAGGTTTTGCTACTAATGGAGGCCACCTACTGTCACATCAAGGTAACAAAGTGATACAGAATTGTCACAAAAGGATATTGCAGTAGTAAACAGAGCAAATTAATCTATGTTATTATACCTTCTCTCTTTAGAGGGACAAAATTCCTCCCCAGATCTGTCTCAAATCCAAGAAAATGATGCTTAGCCATACATGAGGGGCAGAGATTAGCTGGGTTGCAGGTTACAACCACTCTTTGAATGGCATGTCAGGGGCTAACTGAGAAGGGTCTGGGTTGTATTAAATTCTTAAAAGTGAGCAGAGAGGAAATTAACATTAAATTAATGAAATGAAATGTTATCAGTATATTTTAAACTACTTTACTAAAAATACCTTTTCTCTTCAAGAGATTAAAAGTTTAAGAACAAACTTCAAAACACCTGAGAAGAGCCCCAAAGGTGCTTTTTTCAAAAGGCAACTGGACTGTTTTTCCTTGAAGACCTTTCACTACTCATCCAAGAAGCTTCTTCAGTTCTGACCAAATGGTCCAGTTGCCATTTGAAAAAAACACCTTTGGGACAACCTTGACCTGGATGACTGGGAATCTCCATAGACCTAACAAAAACCTTTATTTTATTTCCATTTCCTGCACTTTCTCCATTATTCCACGCTGGCTTCCTTTCAAAGGTTTGACCAAGAAAGGGATTAGATTGCGTCATTGCTTTTTTTCCTCAAGCGCTGCTCCTTGCCTCAAACTGCTCTCTACAGAGCTCACAAAGGCTGACACTGGACTTCTCCAGAATCTCCCTGGAAATTGTATTGTGATCCTAGAATTACTGTTCTTGCACTTCAAATGGTCCTTGACATATGATCACAGTTGGGATTGGAACTTCCATTACTAAGTGGGTTAAGTGAGCCCTGCCCAATTTGACAACTGGTTTTTTTGTAGTGGTTGATAAGCAAATTATCTGCAAATAACCCTTGACTTTGCTTGTCAGAAGCTGGCTCGGAAAGTCCCAAATGGCGATCATGTGACTCCCAGATACTGCAACCGTCATAAATACATGCCAGTTGTTAAGCATCCCAATTTTGATCATGTGACTGTGGGGATGTGCGACTGGTTGTAAGTCACATTTTTCAGCACCATTGTAACTTCAAATGGCTGCTAAATGAATGGTCCTATGTCGAGGAATACCTATATGAGCCTTTTAGGCTAAGTCCGTGGTGGCGAATCTATGGCACGGGTGCCACAGGTGGCATGCAGAGCCCTCTCTGTGGGCACGCGCACCGTCGCCCCAGTCCTAGGCCTTCAGCTGGGTTTTATAAAACCTTTTCACTTTAGGACTCCGCCACTGTGTGCAAAAAAAAAAAGGTTCAATCAATCAATTTCAACTTCTCGCGGGGGAAAAAAATCTCGCAAAGTTGGAATTGATTGAACTTTTTAGTCCCACCCAGTCTGCCATTACCACCACAGCCATGCCCACCCAATGGGCAACCCCCACCCAATGAGCCATGCGCACTCGGCACCCAACGATACATAAGCGGGTTTTGGGTTGCAGTTTGGGCACTCAGTCTCTAAATGGTTTGGCATCACTGGGCTAAGTCAATATGAGGATGTAGGATGGGAAAAGAGAAGAAATGCGAGGAAAACAGAATTGGAACTGGCATCTATCATGCCTGTTCATGTGGTCACAGGCCACTTTCAAAGTGCACCCCATGCATCCTTGAGGAGGTAGAAAACAATAGTGGCTGACATTGGCTTCCCTGCACCACCAGTCCCAATCCTGCCCCTACCAATTGCAGTCATCTGACTTCCCAAGGCCCAAGGCCCAAGGCTTTATACATCTTGAGCTTGCCTTGGATGGTGTTCAAGCTAGGAAGGAAAACCATGTGGGCAGGTGTCAACTCTTCAAGAGAGGCCAGGTCAGGAAACAGATTCTCCAAGTTTAACTGGAATACTAGTCTATTGCTCTAGAGGCCAAAGGTCTTCAAACTTAGGCGAACTTTAAGACTTGTGGACTTCAACTCCCAGAATTCCTCAGCCAAGAATTCTGGGAGTTGAAGTCCACAAGTCTTAAAGTTGCCTTAGTTTGGAGAGCCCTGCTCTAGGCTCTAGTAACAGAACCTTGAAAACCTGGCCGCTGTCCCTTCCCTCATACATCATTGAAGTAGGGTGGAGCTAGTCTGAGTTTCTGATGTTTTCACTGTTTCCTGGGCCTTAAGCATGCTTCTGTTTTTGCGACTGTTTTTGCATATTTTCTACATGATCTTCTCTGTGGCTGTCCAACCAGGATGTGTGTGTGTGTGTGTGTGTGTGCCATTGTTAGATGCAGGTGGGGAAGGGACCTGAAAGCCAGCAGTATACAGTTTTTATTTTCAGAGCCAGAGACGCTGCCTCCCTCTCCAGTGAAGCCTGCTTTGTGACCTTTGGAGCTGGCATTATTCTCACACAATCTGGAGCATGCTTATAGTTGACTTACAAATCTCCTGCTCATAGAAGGCACAGGAGCATTTCTGCTTTGAGCCCTTCACAGACTGTAATACAGCAAACCTGATTTTACCTTTTGGCTGGGTCAAGGTTAAGCACTAATCAGTCCTCACTGATAAAGCTAGAGGTTTCTAAACATCTCACCGGGGGACTGTCAACTCACAAGAATCAGAGGAGGGACAAAAAAACACATATAACGCCAAAGTCATCCTTCCAGTGAAGACATCTGATTCTTCCTCAAGCATCCACACCCGAAGGAATCAGTCCACACCCGAAGGACAAACCCAGCTTAGGGCAAACCAAGCGTAATGGAATGGTAGTTCAAATATTTTCAGATAAGAAGAAACCCTGTAAAAAAAATATCGAATAAATAATAGTTAATAGAACTTCAACACACTAGGAACAGTGTTTTGATAGCAGAAAACTCAGGAAATGCATTCTAGTATGTTAGGCCACGTCATTATTATTATTATTATTTTTCAAAAGAGAAAGCCAGCATCTTTGTTTACTTGATTATGATACTTTTTTACTTATCAGTGAGAACCAGCATGGGTTCAGGAGAGGTCCAAGTTATATCCTCAACTGCAGAAGCTTACTTCTACGTATATGGCAGAATCATTCTCTTTATTAATTTTCCAAAGGGGCCTCAGGCAGTGGTGGGATTCACATATGTGAACAACCGGTTCTCTGTGTGGATGCCACTTCCGGAAGTCCATTCTGGGCCTGGGCAACAAAAAATTATCTACTGGTTCTGCCGAAGTGGTACGAACCGCCTGAATCCCACCACTGGCCTCAGGAGAAACTGAGACTGCTGTGGCGGGCCGAACCCATAGGGCTGTGAAGTTGCACAGGCACAGACATAAGTAAATTTAAAAAAGCAATTGTCTTCAGAATAAAAGCAGTGCATTTGTATTGCTTCCATGGCATACTCTTATTTAGTTGGTTTTTTAATTTCTGATTGACCTCATGTGGGCCGGATAGGGACAGCCAAAGGGACTGATGTGACCCGGGGGCCATAAATTGCCCAGGTCTGCTTTATAGAAAAAAACAGGTTTCCTACTGCACCTAGATATAAACTCATACCATTTTTTGAAGACACCCCCCCCCAATGATATCACTTCCATCTTTTTTCCCCAGCTTGCTACTGAAGTTAAATCCCTCTTTAATTGATCAAGTTTGGAAATCTTTTCTTTCTGCTGACACAGCATTTCTCATGTACGCAATCTTCTCTGTTCACATTAATGTGAATATATGAATGAGGAAATCTGGCTCTTTTTGTGGACCTTTGGGTTGTGATGGTAGGTATCATAACTGGATGATGGTGCTACTTCTGTTCGGATCAGCATTGTATGCTTTTATGATTTCATTATTGTTTAACAGTATCAGTATTGCGGTTTTGTATTCTTTGCACTCAGCTGCGTTGAATATTCTGTAAACTGCCCAGAGTCACTTCAATGAAGTTGGGAAGCATTAAAAACACTTAAATAAAGTTTAAGTAAAAATATTGCTGTCAATAATGCATAGAAAGCCACCAAATTGTTTTACAAAATATCGCTCTATAGAAAAATTAATAAAATAAGATATAATTGTTGACACGCACTAATAAATTTCAAAAGACAAAGAAAAACCAGAAGAAATCGGTTTGTATTTCACTGATTATGGAAACACCTTTGATTGTGTCAATCACATATTCATTCATTTTATTTATTTATTTATTTATTCATATAATAAATTTAATTAATATTAAAAATTATTTGTTGTTGTTGTTAGCTGCGAAGTTGTGTCTGACCCATCGTGACCCTATGAACAATGTTCCTCCAGGCCTTCCTGTCCTCTACCATCTTCTGGAGTCCACTTAAGCTCACGCCTACTGCTTCAATGACTCCATCCAGCCACCTCATTCTCTGTCGTCCCCTTCTTCTCTTGCCCTCAATCTTTCCCAGCATTAGGCTCTTCTCCAGTGAGTCCTTCCTTCTCATTAGGTGGCCAAAGTATTTGAGTTTCAACTTCAGGATCTGGCCTTCTAAAGAGCGGTCAGGGTTGATCTCCTCTAGGACTGACCGGTTTGATCGCCTTGCAGTCCAAGGGACTCGCAGGAGTCTTCTCTGGCACCACAGTTCAAAGGCCTCAATTCTTTGGCGCTCAGCCTTTCTTATGGTCCAACTTTCACAGCCATATATTGCAACTGGGAAGACCATAGCCTTGACTATACGCACTTTTGTTGACAGGGTGATGTCTCTGCTTTTTAGTGTGCTGTCTAGATTTACCATGGCTTTCCTCCCGAGGAGCAAGCGTCTTTTAATTTCTTGGCTACAGTCCCCATCTGCAGTGATCTTGGAGCCCAGGAAAATAAAATCTGTCACTACCTCCATTTCTTCCCCATCTATTTGCCAGGAATTGAGAGGGCTGGATGCCATGATCTTGGTTTTCTTAATGTTAAGTTTCAACCCAAGTTTCGCACTCTCCTTCTTCACCTGCAACAAGAGGCTCTTTAGTTCTTCTTCACTTTCTGCCATTAGAGTGGTATCATCTGCATACCTTAGGTTGTTGATATTTCTTCCGGCAATCTTAATTCCAACTTTTGATTCATGCCTTTCTCATGATGTGTTCTGCATATAAGTTAAATAGGCAGGGCGACAGTATACAGCCTTGCCAGACTCCTTTCCCAATTTTGAACCAATCAGTGGCTTTAGCATAGTCAATGAAGCAGAAGTAGATGTTTTTCTGGAACTCTCTAGCTTTCTCCATGATCCAGCGTATATTGGCAATTTGATCTCTAGTTCCTCTGCCTCTTCGAAATCCTGCCTGTACGTCTGGTAGTTCTCGATCCACATACTACTGGAGTCTAGTGTGTAGGATTTTAAGCATAACTTTGTTAGCATGTGAAATGAGTGCAATGGTGCGATAGTTTGAACATTCTTTGGCACTGCCTTTCTTTGGAATTGGAATGTAAACTGATCTTTTCCAATCCTGTGGCCACTGTTGAGTTTTCCAAATTTGCTGGCAAATTGAGTGTAGCACTTTTACTGCATCGTCTTTTAAGATTTTGAATAGCTCAGTTGGAATACTGTCACCTCCACTAGCTTTGTTGTTGCTCAGCTTTTCTAAGGCCCACTTCACTTCACATTCTAGGATGTCTGGCTCAAGGTCAGTGACCACCTCATTGTGATTATCAGGGATGTTAAGCTCATTCTTGTATAGTTCTGTGTAATTTTGCCACCTCTTCTTAATCTCTTCTGCCTCTGTTAGGTCCCTGCCATTTTGGTCTTTTATCATGCCCATTTTTGCATTAAACGTTCCCTTCATCCCTCCAATTTTCTTGAAAAGATCTCTGGTCCTCCCTATTCTATTGTTTTCTTCTATTTCTTTGCACTGTTCATTTAAGAAGGCATTCTTATCTCTTCTAGCTATTCTCTGGAATTCTGCATTCATTAATTTAATTAATTTTTAAGCAACTATGGAGTTGCATTATTCTTTTAGCTCTGATCAAATAACCTGACTTTTGAAATCTTCCCTGAAATTTAATGGTCTCATTTTAAATCCTTTTGGAAAGAGCCCCAGAGCTAGTTTTCTTTTCATCTCTTTTCATAGCTACATTTTTTCAAAATTTTAATGTATTGTATTTCTTTTTTACCTTCAGTAAACAAGATTTGTCCTTTTGTTTGCCTCCTCCAAATAAATCATTCAAGACCTTAGCAAAATTATTTTGTATGCCAAGTAAGAAAAAACTATCCAAACCTGTAATTGTACATCTTCTTTACGAATAAATCATCCATAAATTCCATTTGTATGTCCATATCTTTCTCAATATCTTTGTTTATCATTTTGTTTATATTTATTTATTAAATTTATGTGCTGCTCATCTCACTATCAATCTACCGTACTTTTATCATGGTTAGATATTCCTTCAAAATAATTTCAAAATTATCCATTGCAACTTGTTCTTGATTTTTAACTTCATCATAGCCTTGCTCTGTTTATTTTATTAACAAGTTTGTCTACTTTTTTCAAAATATTGGCCAAAAAAAAATGCACAGTAACTTCTGCTATAAAATTCTGCTCCATTCTTCTTTTTATCCTCTAGCTCCCTCTAGTGTATAGCCTTCAAGACCCCCTTTTCATAAAATTCCAAAACTAAACACCATTTTTGTGAGATTTTTTTTTAAATTAAACCAAGGCTATAATTCCAAATCAGTCTGGATCCTTAATATACTGTAAACTTTCTGAAATCCATATTCTGAGCATACTTTTATTGTACGATCCAAAAATTTGAATTTGGTTTTTAAAAATCCAATTTGCATTGTTTTTCTTTAAAGGAGAAGGCGAATCACCCAATGAATACAAGAAAACCTTACAGAACTGAAGAGTCTTAATCTCTCCAATATAACAATCATAATCATGATCATGATCACAACCACAAACACAACCACAATCATAACCCAAAAGGTGATTAAGCAATGAGGCTTGGTCAACTTTAATGTCTATAGGAGACTGTGTTACAGGGTGTTGGACCTGCCACAACTTAAACCTCTAAACAAAAATGATCTTTGGCTCCATTTGTTGACAAAGGTAGAGGTGTATGGCAGTGGTGCAAAGTCAGAACTGAAAATCGTGCGCCAAAATCCCTAAGTCCTACTCCCCCCCCTTTAATTGTCTCTCAGTGACCACCCCAGTATAACCAATCAGGTTCAGGCAAGATATTTTCTTAACAGTCAATCCAAGTGTAGTTTGGTATGCGGCTCCCCAGTTCTTCCAGCTGGGTGACCTTGAAGCAGCGTCTGGAGGAGATACAGCACTTACCAGTACTTTCGTTTCCCCAAGCATTCCCTCCTTCATTCCCCCTCCCCACAGTTCATGGCAGTCTGTCTCCACTTTGCAACAAAGCACAAACATGCATAAGGTACCAGCTGGCACTGGGTGAACTTGATGGAATCCTGATTCTCAGCCATTCAATTCTAAGCTGCCTGCAGAATGGCAGTTTCTGTGATCTAAACATGAGGCTCACCTGTATGGAATCACATGAATGAATGATCTCAACAAGCTCTTCTTCCTCTGGAAACATTTCATTGAATTACGCATCCAGGCAGAATTTCCTTTTGGCAGGATGTCAGCCTGCCATGGTGCTCACTCGAAGTGAGTACATCTTGTTTTACTCATGTGAAACCTATGTACAGGTCAGAAAGCCACAGTAAGGACTAGAACATGGAGAAACAAGTTTTCTGGAGAAGACTTTAATGTTGGAAAAGGTGGAAGGAAAGAAAATAAAACAATGACCAGCAGCAAATTGGATGGATTCATTTATGGTATGTAGTGCACTATTGTAAGATCTGAAAGACCAGGTTCAGGACTGAGTGTCAGGGAGAAAAAGTATCCATGTGATTGGTAAAAGCTGACATCGATTTGATGGTACATAATCAATCAATCAATTATAGAATGAATTTCATATGCAGCTGAAACTATGAATTAACTTTCAATACATCTGGGAAATATATATATTTAGGAATATATATATATATACACCATGCACACATCCATCCATCCATAACATGCCATCATTATAATGCATCTCCCAGTTTTATGCCATGCACAAAAATCAGCACTTGGGTTGTTTTATGAACAGTTGCAGCCCCTTTAAGGGCATTAATGGCACAGCTGCTGAAATTCCAATTTTTCATTGCTTGTATAAATAGTTGCTGCTCAGAACTTTTGTACAAAAATATCTGCTGGCTTTTGTGTCTTGGTGCTGTGTGATTATATTCTTCTTCCCCTCTGTCTCTTGACAGTGTTCATTGGCAAAAATGTGTTTAGTTGCATTAGATTGCAGGCATGAAGCCAGTGAGATGCTATAAGTGTGTCATCTGTCTGGCCTTTGGCCTTCATTAGAAATCTGAATAGAAAAAATGCTAAAGGATCCCACTCTGGAAAGTAAGTCTACAGTACTGTAGGAGAGACTCCCTCCCTCATTTACTCCTGAATAAGATTTATTTGTTTATTTAATTTATGTACCACCCATCTGCTGTTTGGGGCACAGGACTGAGGTGATATCACTGTGGAAGTTGCCTCCTGGGGTTTGGGTAGTCCCTAGGACCAATTTAATGTTGTTGGTAACATTAGACAATATGACAACTTTGAAAACGAGCATGGCTGTGGCTATTCATTTTCGGTTGACACATTGAAGGGGGAGGGGGGATTGCCAGGTGCTTCGCTAGTCAAAATATCTTTCGTCCTGTGGGAACCAAGGTCATCGGCTGCTCCCGAGACTGCTGGCTGGGTGTTTCGTTCAAAGCCCACCAAGAAGATGTATTGGGGAACATAGTTGCATAGCTTTAGAGTGGGATTTCTTAACTTTGTATTGGGGAATTGTTACCTGTGTCTTCAGACTTGGTTTCACTTTTGACATGCCGATACTTTGTAACTAATAAACATGTGCTTTGAGGAATTTCCAAGCCTCAGAATTCTGCTTTATTTGTCTCTGTCTGTCAGAACCTTGATCCAATAATCACAATTTCCCTAGAAAAGTATCTGCCCCAAGATCAAGTAGCCCATGAAACAATTTTCATAACCAATTCTTATTATTGTTTTGTCCATTTAAGTCAGTTTTTCATTCCTGATAATTACCTAGACAAGTCCCTGAAATTTTCTTGGCAAGATTTTGGAACTGGTTTGCTATTGTCTTCTTCCTAGGACTGAGAGAGAACAACTGGCTCAAGGTCACTTAGCTGGTTTTGTGCCTAAGGCAGGAGTAGGAGTCACAGTCTCCTGGGTTCTGGCCTGATGCCTTAACCATTACACCAAACTGGCTTTATTTATTACTTACTTTATCCTGATTTGTATGATACTCTGGCCATCTTGACCATCTTGAGTTGCTGGCAACTGAGGCAAAAATGAAAACTCTGCTCTACAGCCCATGTACCTAAATCCCAGTAGTGGAATTCACACAACCTGCTTGACCTGATTACTGAATTAATCCATTTTCTGGATTCACCCAAAACATTGAACCATAAAAAAGTAACTAAAAAGGCTGAGTCTTCTGACTTACCACGTTACTCCAAAGTGGGAAGAAAGCTAAGATGAAACAAATCAAGTTAGCATACTGTGCATACGCAACTGCTTGGTTTCTAGTCCATAGAGGGAGTAGTTGATTCGTTTTGGATAATTGGATAAGTACATTTTTGTGCCATTCAAGATGTGATTTCAGAGGACCTCTCTTCATTAAAACCCCAAAATGGAAAGCTTTGCTGCTATTTGATCAAGAAAAGTACCCATTCCCACGCAGCCTTCCAAATGCCACCAGTCCTTCCTGCTGACATTGTCCCCCCCCCACTTGAGAATTCTGTTCGAAAATTCCTTCACATTGCCAAGGCAGCTCTGCCATTGGCTCAAGTGACAAACAAATCATTTTTATGATACTTTCAAGCAGAAACTCTCACATCGCAAACTATCAGCCTTCTAGAAAATACTACATTTGCTTTTTCTTTGAGATCACTCTACGTTTTAGGGATGGTCTCCTTTCACTCCTCCCTGAAACCCAATACTGAATAATTTATTTTGTTATTATACTAAATTGCTGTCATCTCTAAGGAATAACCTGCATAACTTGTTGACGTGGACTGAAAACCAACAAAGTAATCTTTATTAGAATAATTTTATTCACCATAACCAGTTACTGAACATACAGCTTGAGTCTCTTGGCACAAACAGTTTCAAGTCCAACCATGATTGAGTTCCAGAATCATTCACTTTTGCATTATATTCTGCTCTTCTTGACCTACCAATTTGACTAGTATGTCCTTAAGTGGACAGACTGAGAGAGGAAAACCACAAAAGCAGAACAAACTCTTGCTAATGGAACAATGATCACGACCCTCTAAATTGTTCAACCATACTGAGAGCACACTTAGAGAAGATCTTTCCTGTTTTATCTAGCCATGCTGATTCTTGGAACAAACTACTGATAAATGACAAGTAGAACTGCTATTTTCTTCTAAGGTGGATGCAGAAAATGTAATACTTATTGGCACTGAGGACATGGGGGCAATAAAGGGTGTGCCAGTTATATGTTGGAGAAGGATATCTATGGAGTCTGATTGGGCAGAGCTATAAATCATGGGTTGGATCCTACATATTGAGGTGATCCTACATCCCAATGATCCCAATATGATCCTACATATTGCCCTCCACAGTAGGAATGGGTAACCTTCAATTCCTGGATTAGCTGTGGTCCTTCAGGATGGAATGGGACAATTCAGCACAGCCATCTTGCCACAGCCAAGTCATCTCTGCCAACTCACTGCTGCCAAGTCATCACAGGACAACTCAACATGACCAATTCGCTGCAGGGACAATCACCGTGGCAGATGCAGGAAGAGCAGGGCGGGCGAGCGGGTGGGCAAAGCACCACCCACTCTGCCCATTGCTACCACCCACAAATGGCCCAAGCACTGTCGGTGCTGCTGAACGGCCTGCATCAGCAGCGCAGCAGCAGAGGGTGTGTGAAAATGGGAAACCCCTGGGTACTGCCACCACCACTCTGTGCTCTGCCCATCCGTTCACCTGCCCACCCACCCACCTGTTACTCTGGCTATGAGTTGTCTCCAGGGCAATTTAGCTTTGTTGAGTTGTCCTGCAACAACTTGATGGCAGACATGACTTGGCAGTGGTGAGCTGGCCCTGCCGAGCTAGCTGCACCAAGTTGTCCTAAAGCCCCTTCAGAGTCTTCAATGTACTTTTCTCTGGTCATCCCAAACCCTAGATCTTCTCCCAGTGGTGGGATTAAAATATGTGAACAACCGGTTCTCTGTGTAGATGCCACTTCTGGAAGTCCATTCTGGGCCTAGGCAAAAAAAAAAATTAGCTACCAGTTCTGCCAAAGTGGTGCAAACTGGCTGAATCCCACCACTGCCTTCCCCTCATTTACCTGTCTCCAGTGCTTTTTTTGTAAAAGAAAAAGGTGCCGGAACTCACACATGTCATACAATCTGCCTTGCCTACCCTACAAGGTTCCATCCAAAAATGGTGTGGAACTTCGTTCTGAGCGTTCTATGAGAAAACAAGCCCTGCCTGTCCCATTGTAATTTACAGCTGCTGTAGCTTTCCAGCAGAGCTAGTTTGGGCAAGGTCCAGTTGCCAAAGCTTCAACTTTTCTCCTGGAATAGTTTAATGGCCTCTAGATCTTCCAGGAAGAGATTGAATGAAAAAGCTTTAATTTTTCCTCAGTAATTTCTCTCTTAGTGATAAAAGAGTGAAACCTGGAGACACTTTACCAACCTCACTCTGTTTTAATAGATATCTCATCCTCTTCCACCAAATTGTTTCCTTCACAGTGTCAAATGGAGGAGAGAGGGAGTCACCTGTTAACCCACTTTCCATCTCTGTTCTGGTGCTTTTCTGTACATAAAAGGTTTAAGACTGAAATAAGGCAGGGACTGTCCCTTGGGACTCTCTGGACCAGGGGTAGGCAACCTCGGCTCTTTTATGACTCATGGACTTCAACTCCCAGAATTCCTGAGTCAGCATAGCTGACTCAGGAATTCTGGGAGTTGAAGCCCATGAGTCATAAAAGAGCCGAGGTTGCCTACCCCTGCTCTGGGCTAATTACCAATTGTATTGTTTCCATTGAGTCTGGACATTTACGTGCCTTTTGACAGATATAGACAGATAAATAACATTGTCCATGTCTCTCTCCCTGATTTTGCCTGCCTTTTCTCCCATTTTTAAATGTTTTTTGTTGGTTTGTTTGCTGATAGTTAATTTTAAAAAATCAAGCTATGTTTTTTGCTAGATGTCTATGTGTGCCTATGTGCTCTGATGTGGATATAGAGATCGATGGGATATGTGGTCAGCACACACTAAACTGGAACTTACCCAGCGTGATTTTTCAACAATAGGAAAGTCACTTAGGGTTACCTTGAACCCGGGAGTGAGACAGATATTAGAATGGGCCAGACATGGTGCCCTGTCTTTTGGGAGGAAACACTAAAGAAATAACATTAAAAAAGGGAGCATCTGAACACTACCCCTGCCAGGACATAACTGTTGTGACTCAGGGTCAGCCTGTGGGTCCGGCAGCCGGCTCGGATGTCTCGGATGACTCAGACGAGGGGGGGGGGAGGAGGGTGTTGAAGACGAACTTGCTGATGATGGCTTGGAGGCTTCGCAGAGCCCCCAGCCAGGCCCCTCTTGCTTGGTGGAGACTCAGCTGCGCGAGGCCGACAGTGCAGATGATGATGACCCACAGCTGGCCCTGTTTAAGGACGCCCAACGCAGGAGGCAGTCAAGCAGAAGCAAGCAGAGAAAGGCTGTGGGACTTCTCGGGAGGAGGCACAGGGAGGCCACGCCCTGAACTCTAATAAAGGGAGTGTTTGGGGAAGGGCTGGTTGCTGAAAGCAACCGCTCCGTTTGAGGATCAAAGTTCCGGTATCTTGTTTCTTGTTCTGTTGTTTGTTTGTGAATTAAACTTGGCAGACGTTTTCCAGCCTCAGACGCTTTCCAGCCTCTGCCGTTTGTACAGGGGTTGCCTTTCTGCAAGGCCGGTAGCAGGCTGGTACAGAACAGTTTGCTTTCAGCCTCCCACCCCTTACAACTAATTATGGAGCAGCTACGTGCCAAGAATGCTCAGCTCACTCAGCAACTCACTTTGCTGGCAGCTCAGGTGGCTCAACTGCAAGCACAGATTCATGCTGCACCCCCACCCAGGAGAAAATGCCAAGTTGCAATGCCGGACAAATTTACAGGTAATCCTGAACTGTTTCCTGCATTCCTGGGATAATGCCAGCTCTTTATCAGCGTGAGAGCAGCTGATTTCCCCACTGACCGGGATAAGGTGGGGTTTGTGTTAAGCCTTCTTTCGGGGGATGCAGCTCGTTGGGGCACGCCTCTGCTGGCTCAACCTAGCCCATTTTTGGGCAACTTTGTGGGGTTTTGTGACCATATGCGTCTAATGTACGTGGACCACTCCCGCCATATCTGTGCCGGCCAGGTGGAGGGTTCCCCAGGGGTTTCCTTGCCTCCCGAACTGTCTGACTTTGCTGATGTGTTCAGCGAGTCAGAGGCGGATCAATTACCCCCGCACAGGCCCTATGACTGCTCCATTGATTTAGTCCCTGATGCGCCTCTCCCAGTGGGGCGTTTGTACTCCATGTCGGAGCCCGAGTTGGCTGCATTGCGGGACTTCCTGAAGAAGAATTTGGCTCGCGGTTTCATCCGGCCCTCGTCCTCGCCAGTGTCTGAACCCGTGCTCTTCGTCAAAAAGAAGTCGGGCGAGTTACGGCTTTGCTGCGACTACCGGAAACTCAACGCC
Source organism: Vipera ursinii (assembly GCF_947247035.1). Taxonomy (NCBI): domain Eukaryota; kingdom Metazoa; phylum Chordata; class Lepidosauria; order Squamata; family Viperidae; genus Vipera; species Vipera ursinii. The sequence continues at coordinate 150,373,097 of NC_139512.1, read as the reverse complement.
ATCACGGTGCGCAACCGTTACCCGCTGCCCCTCATCCCCGAGCTCTTGGACCGACTCCGGGAGGCTAAGATCTTCACGAAACTGGACTTGCCTGGAGCTTACAACCTCGTCAGGGTTCGGCTGGGTGATGAGTGGAAGACGGCGTTTGGTACTCGCTATGGACATTTTGAGTACACGGTGATGCCGTTTGGCCTGACCAACGCCCCCGCTGTGTTTCAGCATTTTATGAACGACATCTTCCGGGATCTGCTGGACCAGTTTGTCGTGATCTATTTGGACGACATCCTGATTTACTCCCCGTCGCGTGAAGTGCATCATCAGCATCTCCGTCAGGTCCTGCAGCGACTCCGAGATCATCGGCTGTTTGCCAAGTTGGAGAAGTGCCAGTTCTACCAGGTGACCATCGATTTCCTGGGTCACCGCATTTCTCCTGAGGGCATCGCCATGGAGCTGAGTAAAGTTGAGTCGTTGCAGAGTTGGCAACCCCTGCGTCGCGTGAAGGATGTTCAGCGACTTCTTGGATTTGCTAACTACTATCGAACATTCATCCCTGGCTTTGCTGCCTTGACAGCCCCCCTTACCCGGCTCCTGCAGAAGAAGACTCGGTTCCAGTGGAACGCACCAGAACAACAGGCGTTCCAGGCTTTGAAGGAAGCCTTCATGAAGGAGCCCATCTTGAAGCATCCTGACCCGCAATGGCCGTTTGTCGTGGAGGCGGACGCCTCCAACATTGCCATTGGGGCAGTGTTACTCCAGGCAATGACGCCCAGCGGTACCCTTTTCCCTTGCGCGTATCACTCCTGAAAGCTGAACCCCTCGGAGCGCAACTATACCATCTGGGAGAAGGAGCTGCTGGCCATCAAAGCGGCGTTCGAGGCCTGGAGGCATCATTTGGAGGGGGCGCGGCATCAAATCGAGGTCCGGACGGACCACAAGAATCTGGAAAGTCTGCAGACCGCTCGGAATTTGAACCAACGCCAGATCCGGTGGTCTCTTTTCTTTGCGAGGTTTGACTTCCGGGTTCGGTACATACCAAGCGGGCACAATCAGAGAGCGGATGCTCTGTCCAGGAAGCCCGAATATACCCGAGTGGAAGACAAGCTTCTGCCCAGGACAGTGATCCCCGTCGAGTCTTTTGCTGCGGTGCAGGAGCCGGTTGATATACGGGCTCGGATCCGGGAGGCACAGCAGCAGGAGGCGTGGGTGGCTCAGCAGAAGGAAGAGGTGGGGCCAGATTCACCTTGGTCGGTCACGGATGGACTTTTGTATTATCGTGACCGGCTCTATGTTCCGGGAGGGCCACTCAGGGGACTCGTCCTCAGCCAGTGTCATGATAACCCGGCTGCGGGGTATTTTGGCCTGTTCAAGACTCTGAACCTGGTCTCCCGTACCTTCTGGTGGCCCCGAGTCCGACACGACATCCAGTCTTATGTTACCTCCTGCATCCCATGCAGGCAGGCCAAGTCAGCGACAGGGGCCCCGCCTGGATTACTGCAGCCTTTGCCAACACCCAAGAGACCCTGGGGGGCTGTGTCCATGGACTTTCTGACGGATTTACCCCCATCCTCCGGCTTCATGACAGTGTTTGTGGTGGTGGACATGCTGACCAAGATGGCGCACTTCATCCCCTGTCGCGGCTTACCGTCAGCTCACGCCACTAGTCGTATGTTTATCCAACAGGTGTTTCGGCTGCACGGCCTCCCCGATAGAGTCGTCTCCGATAGGGGCGCCCAGTTTACAGCCCGCTTCTGGCAGGAGTTGATGCGTGCGTTGGACATCAAGGTTTGCCTCTCGTCCGCGCATCATCCTCAAACTGACGGGGGAACCGAGAAGGTCATCGGTATCCTGGAGCAGTATCTGCGCTGCTACGTCAACCTGCAGCAGGACAATTGGGTGGACTATCTGGCCATAGCCGAGTTTGCCTTTAACAACTCGCAGCACACCTCCACGCAGATGACACCGTTCTTGGCCAATGTGGGTTATCACCCCCGGTTTTTCCCCCTTTCTCCCGTGGACTCACCAGAGCCGGCAGCGAACGACTTCATGGCAGAGTTACAGGCGATCCATCGATTGGTGCGACGGCAGTTGGAGAAGGCCAAGGCCGACTACAAAAGGTTTGCCGATCGGTCAAGATGGGATACGCCTCCACTATCGGTGGGGGATCGGGTCTGGCTGTCCACCAGGAACCTACCGTCCACACGGCCGGTGAGGAAGCTAGATCACCGATATTTAGGACCATTCCCAGTCGAGGCTATCATCAATCCGGTCGCCTATCGTTTAACTCTGCCACGTTCCCTGCGCGTGCACCCCGTCTTCCATCAGTCCCTGTTGGTCCCCGAACAACCGGCTTGTCCACTCCGCCAAGCGGAACCTCCCCCATCAGGACCTCGTGATGGAGGCAGCACCCCCGAGTACGAGGTCGCCAGCATCAGGGATTCCCGTTGGTTGAAAGGTCGTTTCCAGTACCTGATCGAGTGGAAAGGGTACGGGCCGGAGGACTTCACCTGGGAAGACGTGACCGCCGTTCATGCCCCTGCGTTGGTGACTGCTTTTCACGAACAATTCCCATCCCGACCGCATCCGGATCGGCAGCCCCGGGGGAAGGGCCCTGCGGTGCGGGATAGTGTTGTGACTCAGGGTCAGCCTGTGGGTCCGGCAGCCGGCTCGGATGTCTCGGATGACTCAGACGAGGGGGAGGAGGAGGGTGTTGAAGACGAACTTGCTGATGATGGCTTGGAGGCTTCGCAGAGCCCCCAGCCAGGCCCCTCTTGCTTTGTGGAGACTCAGCTGCGCGAGGCCGACAGTGCAGATGATGATGACCCACAGCTGGCCCTGTTTAAGGACGCCCGACGCAGGAGGCAGTCAAGCAGAAGCAAGCAGAGAAAGGCTGTGGGACTTCTCGGGAGGAGGCACAGGGAGGCCACGCCCTGAACTCTAATAAAGGGAGTGTTTGGGGAAGGGCTGGTTGCTGAAAGCAACCGCTCCGTTTGAGGATCAAAGTTCCGGTATCTTGTTTCTTGTTCTGTTGTTTGTTTGTGAATTAAACTTGGCAGACGTTTTCCAGCCTCAGACGCTTTTCAGCCTCTGCCGTTTGTACAGGGGTTGCCTTTCTGCAAGGCCGGTAGCAGGCTGGTACAGAACAATAACAGCCCAAAGAATGTTCCTTGCTTATATTCTGGAAGTCAAATCTTGCCAAAGCAAACATACACCCCCCCACACACATTCTTACACACATGTCCCTATGCATGTATGTGCATGCATCCACAATCACACACACACACACATATGTATACTCATTATGAACACTCATGCAATGGACCTGAATCTCCTTGGTTTCAGTGAAAGACAAGAACATGGTTTCCCCCCCTCCCCCCTCGATATGATATATGATGTAAAAATGTTAGTGTTGGCTCTGTCATGTTCTAATTTTATCAGAACTTGGCTGAATTTTTTTTAAAAAAGCTGATATTACCTTGTTTTATTCTGAAGGAAAAAAAGTGTTTCATTACTATATGCTGTCACCAGGCACCCTCAAATGTTATGAAAAGTGCCCTACTGTTTTGAAATCCCACACCTTTTAAATAAAATAGGTTAATTTCTTAGGTGATGGTGGATGCTTAGTTTTGTTTCAAGGCCTAAGGCAGGGGTAGGCAACCTTGGCTCTTTTTGTGACTCAACTTCCTGGCTCAGGAATTCTGGGAGTTGAAGTCCACGAGTCATAAAAGAGCCAAGGTTGTCTATCTCTGGCCAAAGGAAAAAAGATGTGGAGTAAAGTGTACAACTGTAGTGTTGGAATAAACTGGACATGAGAACAAAAATCTGAAAATGAATATTGAATTTGGCATGATTCTGTCTTCCCACAGAAAGCCTAAAAAACTCCCAAGAATTTCTTGTAATAGAAAACGGGCATGAAATAGAAGAAAGCTTTTAGAGTTTTCTCTCCAAACCAAGAAGAAAGAAAAGAAAGAAAGAGGAAAGAGCCATGCAAGGATCATATAAATGAAGCATTTTATAAAGGATTTATCAAGTATTTGAGGTTTGTTTGGGAAAAAAATGTAATAGAGAATACACAGCAATATGGATTCTCAGGTGTTACCCCTTGTGTAATAGAACAGCTAAGTGAAAGGAAGAGAGAGGACAAATCCTGCTGTTGTTCCTTCTGCTTTTCCACCCTTCTGGCCCCTCCTTACACCATCTACAAACTGGAGTAGTGCAGATGTAGAGGGGATCCTGTGGAATCTTCTCTCCAAAGATTTGATCTTCCAAGTTTCAGGTTTGTGAAGTTTTTCTAGAGGCTGCTGAAGTACAACTCCTTACAGTTCCAGCCAAGCTGACCTATAGTGTGGGGAGTTATAGCCCACTGAAGTCTTGGGGGCCAAGGATTCCCTAGCCCTGCAGAGATGATGTGGTTAAAAACCTATACAAGTAATCCTCGAATTACAACCACAATTGAGCCCCAAAATTCTGTTTTTAAGTGAGACATCTGTAAGTGAATTTTGCCACATTTTATGGCCTTTCTTGCCACATTTGTTAAGTGAATCACTGCAGTTGATAAGTTGGTAACATGGTTGTTAAGTGAACCTGGCTCCCACATTGACTTTGCTGGTCAAAAGATTGCAAAAACATGACCTTGGGAAACAGCAATAGTCATAATTATGAACCATTTGCCAAAGATCTAAATTTTGATCACATGATCATGGGGATGTTACAAAGGTTGTAAGTGAGAAAAATGGTCATAAGTCCCTTTTTCCCAGTATCATTGTAACTTTGAATGGTCACTAAATGAACTGTTGTAACACGAAGACTACCTGTATATGTTGAGTACTGAAGTACTGGCATATAGAGAATATGGCCTTGCTACAGATATACATGAACTGTTACCTAGATAAAAGGGGCTGAAACACTTTTAAAGTCCAGAATAATGAGATAAAATTCAGAAGCAGCTCAGGCAGATGTCCCCCCCCCCCAATTCAACAGAGTATAAGAAGAAAGGGAGGGGTAGCATAGTGAGGCTTGAAAGATTATTACAACCAATCTCAATAAATATAATTTTAACCTTAATTTCCTGGCCTGGTCCATCTAATGGGGATGGTATGATGGCGAGGACAGAAAGAATGTCACCAGCAAACTTGCCATTGCTTTCCTCATTGTGGGTCTGTGTTGCTAGGGTGAATGCCCTAACAGAACTTTCCTCTGTTAAGAGGATGGTGGGACATATCCAAAAAAAATGTAGCTTTAAGCATGAGCTATGTTTTTTTTTAAAAAAAATACAAAATAGGATCATAATTTGCATCTGCTGTTGATTTTTAAAAAATGCCTTGTTCGTGCAAGGGCAATGAGAATAGACTCCATTCAAGGTAAGAGTCAGGAAGTCAGAAGATTTGGTTTCTATACTATGAGTAGGGCTATGTGCTACAACAAAGCTACTCTAGGTTCAGAAGCAATATGTTTCTACAAACATGTTGCTGGAGAACAGGAGCAGAAGCAACTTATTGTCCACTGTTCTGAAGAGGGAACAGACGGCTAGATAGGCCTTTGGTCTAACAGGCAAAACAATGAACAACACACTGCTAGATTTATTTGAAAAAGGATGTCTGGAGAAAGTAGTAGCTTAGGGAACAAAAAATAGTAATAAAGAACAATAAACTTTTACTGCCAGGTTTACAGTATAAGCCAATAACCTTGTACTTATAAGGCAAGCATTGTAACCATTGTGCTATTATAGCGTTTCTGGTAAAAGAAGACATTGGAGACTATAGTAACATCTGATTCAGTTGAGGGGGGATGTCCCTGACTGGATAAGGTAGCAAATGAACTCCTGAGGTTAGCCTATAAAGCACACCAGCTGAAATAGACAGGAGCCCTTGAGCTGACAAGAATACTTTAAAACCACAGCGATAAAATGCAAGGGGGGCGGTTGAACATGGAATGCTATTATCAGTTCCTGTTTTCCAAAAATGGCTGCTAGCTTGTTCTGCCAACAGGACAAGTGAGCAGTATGGATAAGCCATTGATTATATTTAATAACAATGGTTTCCATGGCTTAATCTTCAGAAAACAGACACTCTCTCTCTCTCTCTTTCTCTCTCTCCCTTTTGTTTTTCTATTCCCAATATAGGCAGTGAAAGTAGACAGTCTCTTGAAAGGATTAGATACAGAAAATGGATGTGGATTATTTCTTGTCAAATCCGTAGGGCAACATAGGTTGTTCTGCAGCAGGAAACTGACTCTCAAGGGCATTGCAATTCAAGGGCCCAGTCTTTTTAATCTGAATGGAGATTAGCTAGGGAGGATCTGGAGAACAAGGAAACTATCAACAAACTCTTTCTTTGAGCTGTTATCTAGATCCAAAAACGACAGCAAAATATGGGAGATGGTATCATATGAGATATATGTTTATGGATGCCTTGTTGTGGTAGAGTCACTTTTTCATTCAGTCATTTCCACATTTTTTTTTATCCCAGATGGTCTTTTTGTATGGCAGCATTTGGACCTAATTCAGAATTAAATTAGTAGCAATGAAATGAAAAGGGAAAGCTTGTTTTTATTAAATAGATTTTTTCCAATGGATTTCAATAGTGTTCAAATATGAATAATTTTATTCATTTATTTATTATTCATCAATAATATACTGTTTTTGTTAGGCTGCTAAAAGTATTAACTTCAGAATGTTTTATTTTTACTTAGGGTTAAGGAGAAGATTAAGAAGATATCTTAATTGGTTTGCAATAGAAAAGCACGGGATTTTGATTCCTCTTAAACCTCGCTCCTAATCTTTATAGAAACAGAGAACAGCATGGACATGGCCTCCATGCTCTTTTTGTCTCCAAGCAGTGTAACTACAACACCAATGGTGAATGATTTCTTTGATGGAAATCATTTTGTATGATTGCTACTTTGGGGTCATGGTAACCACAGAATATGCCATGATTTTAAGCTCAGTTGTTAATGGGTTAACAGCTACACATCAGGCTTCTCCTTAAATAAACTGTGGAAAGTTTATTTCTGTATGGAAATAAGGAAAGGGGAAGTTTCATAGTTGCTTCACTTGAAAGGAAAAGGAACTGAATGCATTTAAAGCATTTCACAGTAAATAGCCCTTTCCTGTAGTACAGCATGACTAATTAAATTGCTGAAAAATTTCAGCGGGTTACCCAAAGCCCTCAGACCACATGCAACATGCAAATAACATCTGGTATGATAAAGGTGCTAGGCTAATACTAGGGGGATCCAAGTGCTGGTCTGCCCTCAGCCTCAGCCTGACTGTGGCTCAATCACACTTTTGCACACTACCCTATCCCACAGGGATTTCTGGGGATAATTGGGAGAGGGTACACTATTTAAGTGCAAAGGTATGTGGGAATGACCTTGGGGAATGAGGGGAAGAGATGCTGCCAAGGGAACAATAAGAAAAGAGAGGGAGGAGCTCCCAGTAGCTTAATGGTGAGAGAAAGAAACTTAGGAAAGACTCATACTAATGGATCAGACTTGTAATGTATTGGGCCTTTGTACTTGAACTGTTTTCCATGTGTCTTTGAATGCTGTTTAAGATTGCTTAATAAGGGAGCCTGTGTAACGTTGGCAGGCTGCCCAGACATGCAGTCTCCAGGATCACCATTGGTTGGCTCTAGGGTGGGAATAGATTCCTTCAAACATATTGGCCACTGCCTAGTGGCCAGTTGTATAAATAGCTGTGTAGAAGCCTTGGCTACTAGTTCAGTTCCTGTTATTCAATAAATGTTCCTGCCTGAACTCTCTCGCCTCGTCTCTTGCTTGCAAGAAACCCAGTATGCAACAAGACTATTAAAAGCGACTGTGGGAGATTTGTACTTTCAGTCTCATAAGATTTTGATCCTTACAATAAAGTGGAATTAGCTCATCTTGTTTCCTGCCTGGTTTATCTGGAAGGGCTGACACTAAACAATCTGGAGTTCCTTCTCCCCCTACTTCTCCTTCCTACAACAACTCTTATTACTGTAGGCTGGCCATCCAATCTACTTTGGGACATTTGGGGAACAGTTAGAATGTTACAGGTGTATCTTAGAAGCCTTCCATTCCTATTTCCACTGTAAAAATCATATAATATGGCTACAAAAATTGTTCCTCTCATTCTAGGGTCATAAAAATAGCACCTGAAGGTCTCTTGCCATCCTCCAAAATTTGACTAGGCCAGGTTTCAACATCCAACACCTCCAAGGTTGCCCACCCCTGGGGTGAAATGCAAAAATAAGATTCTGTGGGAAAGGACTAATCAACTTGGTTCTGATCCTGAACCACAAATGTAATTATGTCCCAGTTTCAGCTTGAAATGTTGTTTTGCCTCTGGCTCCAGTCATAGCCTTCCAATGCTAGTTAAAAAAAACAAACCTCAGATAGATTCCACCAAAATTCACTGGCTCTTAATAACTGGCATCCTTAGAGAATAATTTATTGGGAAAAAAAAGTCTGAGTTTCTGTCTGTGAGAAATCTATCAGAAACAGTCCTTCGCAGATTGCACAAAACAAGGACGACTTTGATACCCCAATCCAGTCCGATCCAATCCAATCCAACCCAGCCCAAATAGGAAATGAACTGAACAGGAAATGAGTCCAGTTCAAAACTTAGCAAAAGATGTTATCACATCCTCTATTTGCTGCAGTTGTCTTAAGGATAATGGCTTTGCTATATCCTTTACCACTCTTTGCTTCTTGAGAGGAAGTTGTGTGTGTGTGTGTGTACACACACACAAACATATATAAAATACAGGAAGTACCTAGTAAATACGAATGATAACAGCCAGAAATCCTATAAAGTAACTTGTTCATAGAAATTCTATGAGCAAACTGACTCCAGATAATTGGTATTCATCTTTTTCTTTTATGCCTGGCTGGAATCTGATATAATTTTTTCAGAAGCTTACCAAGTAGATCAAGAGAGCCAACATTCCAGATAGTGAGGAAGCCAATTTGCTATTAACACACACCTACAATGGGGGTAAATGGGGTGGTGGGTGGTGGAGCACAGCCTTGAGGAGAGGAATCAGCTGTGGAAGGAGAGCCCAGCAGGCAGGGAGGAAGAAGAGAGAAGAGAGTGAGAGAGGAAGAAGGGACGACTAGCCAGCTGACCACCAAGATAGTGATGCATATTAATAAATATGGATAAATTTATCATACATTTGTCAGTGCAAAAGGAAAGTGATTCAGCAAAGGAACCACCACTGAAGAAATTACAACCAGTACTTCTCCCCCTTTTTATGGTTTGTAACATTTTATTAGATTATAGAATAAAATACAAAAATGCAAAAGCAAATAGTAGGATAGGAAGAAGATAGTGGGGAGGAAGAAGAGAAAAAAATGTGAGGGGGAAAAAGAAAAGAAAAGGCATTGACTTTCAACTTCCTCTGTTGCAGTAGAGTAAAGCATTAACATCGAACCTCAGCTTTTTACTTTTCCATAATAGTATAAACTAGCCATTTCTATAACAAATGAAACTAATCAGTAAAACCCCAAATCCCACCCCGTTTTTTAGTCATCAATTTTTTGACATCTTGCTAAGCACTGGTGGTACTTGAATATTGTCATGTCCTAAAAGTGGTACAATCTGAGAAAAGGTTGAAAAGCCCTGGCTTAGATCACCAGGCTGTACAAAATAATCACAGAGGCAAAAAGTTATTTTGCATAATAAAAAGTAGTGGGTGTTAAACAGTCCTTTGCAAGGGTTCCTCTCATTTTGATCTTTTGGGACAATTTGTGTTGAAGGCTGCCTTTTGAATTCTTTTAGGCAGATAATAGTTTGACTTGAGAAGTCAGTACAGATGTTTTTCCTGCTTCTCTTCAGCATCAGCTCTCTGTCTATCTCTTTCTTTCTATCCCTTTCACTTTGCCAATTTTTTATGTTGCAACACAAACAATGGAATTACCAATTTGGAAGGACATGTGGGAATAAGCAATAAAAACACACACCCTATATTATGATTACTTGCATTATCCTTTATAATGGTAATTTAGACAAGCCAGCCCTATTAAATTAAGTGATACTTCATGTCACAGAGGGTAGTTGAAGTGTACTTTCTAATGGTTCGTCTACATATTTTACATCTAGGTTAAAAATAGTGGACATGGGCTATTCTGGGAAGAGGAGAACATTCCTTCTCTTTCCACCTCTGTCCATTCTCAAAGGTTTAGTTGGACAGCTCCTTGTTTACATATCTATCTTTTTTTTGTACAAGTTTTATTAATTTTTTTAATTTTACATTCAGGTATTTATGAAGCTATATGGTGGTTGGGTAGTTAAAAGTAAACAATAGTAAATAACAAATCATTTGTAGATAGTTCAAGTTACATCAAGAAGAATTCCCTCTCTGATTCCCTTAGTTATAACATAATCAAATTAATCAAATTAATACATTTCTAATTGTGACACAATCAATCAGAAGACTTTTCAATATATTTTCACTTATACATACCCATGTCCTGTTTTTGAGTTTTACCTAAGTGCAAGAGAATATTCCAGAATAGCCTATAATATGTAGAAGAAAACTTAATTTTCAGGTAACCCACATTTCCTTATTTCATTAAATAGTAATTATCTTGTCTAAAGTACATACGTTGTTCATTTCAGTACATTCTTATTTTTTGCAAGTATATTCTGTTTATCATCTTAATAGTTCACCAATTATTGAAAAAATATCTTTTGTTGTATCCTTCTACTTTCTACTTTCCATAATATAAATCAGTTCTAATAGCCAACTTTCCTTTCCCTTAGACATCTAAAAGTTAAATATAAAATCTATCATTGCAACAAATATATTCTATTTATCTTCTTGATAGTTCATCAATTATTAAAATAATATCTTTTATTATATTATTCCAAATTCTATAACATAGTTTAATTTTGCTTTCCCTTAAAAATCTAAAACTTAAGTATAAAATCAGTTTATATCTTTTGAAGATTCCCCTTAGCCCATTAAAAGAAATTTTAACTTCTATCATTACAAATCCCAACAAAAAGACAAATCCAATTTTTAAAATCTAACTCTCGCCTTCTTTTTGTGCCAATCAGGCTTCCATATCGGTGCCTTTAGATTCCCAAATGTGTCTCCCTTTCTTCCTACACACATTGTTTGAATCCAGTTTTGCAAAGAAAGTGTCCCCTTTGTAATCTTTGAAATGTTGCTTTAATAGATTAATTCTCGAAGTTTGGTGTGATATAGTTGTCATTAGTTCAGTCTGGTCTTCTTCTACTTCTGATTCCATCTGGCTTAGGTAAGAGTGATAACTGGTGTTATAGTTATTATTTGATTGGCTAGGTTCTCAACGTACTGTATTTGAAGGCCTTTAATATCTTCCATCTTAGTGTTGCTTTCTTCAGCTACTATTGTTTTTTGAATTGTAGGTTTTATAGTTAAAGTCGAGGTTTGGGCTTCAAGGTTCTCAATAGATTGTATTTATTGTTCTTTAGAGTCTCCTATTTTAATGTTAGTTTCCACTTCTTCTGTTTGTTTTTGGATCGTCAATTCATCACTTAAAGTCAAAGTTTGATTTGGTAGATTTAAGCTGTTGGACTTATCTTGCAATTTAGCTTTGATTTGCTCAGTCATTGCCAGAATTGTTTCAAGTACCAGTTTATAGTTAAGTGGTGGAATATAATCCTCTATTTCTTTGATGTTTACAGATAGGTCTTTTGTGGAGGCTGTTTTAATAAGAGTCAATGAGTGTCCACCTCCAGTATTCCTAAAGATTGTTTTCAGTGCCAGGTGTTCCCAATTCTTATCTTTGAAGATAATATCAAGGACAAATCTGTTATTCAGTCAGCTCTCACAATAAAGAAAAGGTTTACTTGCTATACCACGTTTCGTCACAAGATGTCATCAATAGCATATAGAATAAGATGTAGAATCTTTTTCCAGACCAAAATCCATTACATTTGAGTATCTAAAACATTTCCCTCATATAAATCATCCCAACATTTTTATATTTTCTCATATCATAAAAAATTACTATGTTACTTAAGGAGCCTATCCCTCTTAAACTAAAATTCATTTATATCCAAAATTTTATTTCTTTAACCATATTCAAACAAGTGTTTAATCTTTAAATATTCCATCTGATAAGTCCCATCATTTAATTTCTTAACTCTAACTTTAGCCTTTTTTCCCCTCAAAACATCTTTCCCAATCAATATGCTCTGCTGGACCAAAAGGTCTTCCCATAGTTTTGCAGATATTGTAAGTACAAGAGACGAGGCAAGTAAGGTGTTTTTGTGGGAGTGTTTCGCCCCTTGGTATTCCTCGTATTCCCCTCCCCTCACTTTCATAGGATTTTTGCTTCTTGGTTGTTTTTTTAGGAGATCAATTATCAAGTAGAAGAGAGAGAATCGGTATTCTTACCCATTTCCAAACACATTGTTTATGATCAAGCTTAACTTAGTGCTTTTTGGCTTTGGCTGCTTGTAGCTTGGGCTAGACTCTGAAGTAAGGCTAGCCTTTCTTCTGTTGGTTTCTGGAGGGCTTTCCCTGAATGACCGGATCAACCGCTGTCTCTCTCCGGTCGGTGGTGCTCCCCTCCTTTGTTGCCTCTTTGGGTCGACTTTATCCCTGTTTACAGTCCCCAAACAGAAAAGAATCGGCCGTAGGGTGCGGAGCCCCGTGATCCCTCAGCAATGTACGCTACTGCACAAAACCAGAAGGCAGCACATTTACATTTTAACTTCCCCCAAATATATTGTCCTCTATTGCAATAATATCCAAACAATAAGCAAAGTGCCTTCAAATTAAATTGCATCTCCAGCATACAAAAGATGATAACCATACTTTTTAAAGATGCCCCATTAAACCCCCTCAAATACATATTAATGTTGTAACTTTCTTTTTAGAGTAAAAGGGTAATTCTGCAGTGCAATCTAAACTGCTTCATTCCCGCTCTGCTCCCAGATGTTTCTTAACCTAATGTCAGAAATTCCAGTCTGGATTGCATCTGCTAGGATGTTGCACAGACCTGGATGATGGCCACTGCAGGACCTGATGCTTTTGGCTGCCTCTTGCTGTTCCTATCTGAGCAGGGAAGGCAACTCTCTCTGGCTGTCTCCTTTGCAGAGAAAACCCAGCCAGTGACAGACTTTTCCTTTTAGGGATTTGCTTCCTCCTCACTAGTCCCCACCCCTTTCCTTTCCTTTTCCAGATGTTGCATATAGGGATGCTTTCACTCCCCCTCTCACGCTTTAGTACACTCTTATGTTTTCCTCCGTTGCTCTGATGCCACAAGAATCAAAACAATAGAGAACTTTTTTAAAATTCTTATCTCCCTCCAGTGGTCCAGGGACACAGTGTAGAAACAAAGTGCCAACATGCCTATGTTGAGGAAGGGAGGGAGGGAGGGGGAGAGGGGGAGGGGGAGGAAGGAAGGGGGAGGAGGAAGAGGGGAAGAATAGAGAGAAAGAAAGAGAGAAATGGGAAGGGAATGGAGAAGGAGCCCCAAAGGTGCTTTTTCAAAGGCACCTGGACTTTGTTTCGCTTATCATCCAAGAAGCTTCTTCAGTTCTGGGAGCTTCTTGGATGAGAAGCAAAATGTCTTCAAGGAGAAACAAAGACCAGTTGCCCCTGAAAAAGCACTTTGAGGATAGCCATGACCTGGATGACTGAGAATCTCCATAGACAAGGAGAAGGAGAAGCTTTGTTATATAGTGGGAAGAGGGTGGGAAAATAGAAGGTCCTTGTTTCATTCAGCAGAGGAGATGGAAAGGCTGAAAAGAACATGAACTTCTTAGGGTGAGGGTGCTTCTCTGACTTAATGGGCTCTTGACAGTGCAGCAACCACCTGCTGGAAGGGAAAGATGCGTACCAGGCATTGCAGCTTATCAGAATGTGGGGTTGCTGCTGGATTTCAACAAAGTACTGGAGATCATCCTCTCTGAAGACCGGAAGAAGGCAGGATTTTTTTCCACACAATTTTGAATTGAACTTGGAAAACCCAGGCAAGTGGGGCCTTTGCAATGGGCTGGGAAGGAAGAGGGCACAGTCCTTTGTTCCGCACTCAGGAAGCAGGGAATAGGCCGTAACAGTGATGGGTCAGGCACAAAGTGTGGCTCTGCTCAAAGAAACTTTTAACGAGTTCCTTAAGACCTGAAACTTCCAGCTTTGCAATATAGAAAAGTCCAGTACTGCGTTTCCCATGTTTTGTAAAGTATCCAATTTTATTTTTGCAAATATTATAAAATATTTCGTTTTTAAGTTATTTGTAATATTGAATTGTTGGTTTGGTCTTTGTAAAAAATGTTCTCGCATACACTGAAAAATACTGGAGTTTAAGAGACAGACAAGATAGCTAGAACAAATAAGGGATATAACCGAAGTTTTAACTCATTGAAATTGCATTCCACTGTTTTGGGTAAAGTGCTTTCCTTTTATAAACCTTCAAAAGTTTTGAAAGTGTTCATTAGCAATCAAGAAAGAGTAATTATTCATTTTCCACTCAGTTTTTCCAAAGAAAAAGGTTTCCTGCTGTTTTAAATAAATTATTCCAAAGTGTCAATTTCTGATGAGAAAATATATTTTTTTAATTCCTTACCCATCAACAGCCAAATATGTCTAATCAGCTTCATTGTTAATTGTTCCTAGGCTTGTAACCAAGTTCTGGCCAGGATTTAGCCACCCTAACATATATTTGTATTTGTATACACACACACACACACACACACACACACACACATACAGAGAGAGAGAAAAAAGGACACTTGTCAGCAGTTTCAGCTTCTTCTGAACTAGTGGCAATGATTATTAATTTATTTCCTGCCATTTTCTGTTCTTGTGCTCATAAAATATTTGAAACAGGGTTTTTTTTCCCCTCCCAGCAGGAAACCACATTTATTCCCTACTCACAAGCATTTCAATTCCCTGACTCAGAAGAGAGAGATAAAGATTGTACATTCCACCTAATCTCCAGCAACCTTATACTTAACATTTTACTGTTGCATAATTATCCTGTTTACAATGTTCTGTACATCTTTTCTCACAGAAAATGTTTTTAGGTTTGGATTCCAAGCTTCATGCAAATGCCAGAAACCTTTGGCAAAGAGCTGGCCTCTGCATACTTAGGGATATTTCATGGAGGAAAAAAATATGTTTGCAATAAGGAATGCACAGAAGTGTGCTGGCTCCATTGGAACAAACCCAAGCCAGCCAGTTTAACCTTCCAGCAAGAGGACTGTGTGAGCTGAAGTGGATAAACACAGCTTAGGTTAGAGTTATTAAAAGAAAGATGTCAGGGCCACTCAACTCCTCCTACAGCTTCTTACTTAACACCTTTGATCACTGCTTGAAATACGAAACAGTAGTATCACTTTATTCTTCTGAGTTTTAATCAACCAATGATTGCACAGTGGAAATTAGGACTCTTCTGAACCACGACAGATCCCATGCTTTGATTGCTCTAAAGCAATTTGAAGTTGAACTCTGATTACCTTCAGACCTCGTAATGTTGGGAACAAGGAGCAGGAATCTCTTCCTCACTCCATCTCCTGCATTAACAAAATGTATCTTGTCTCCCACTCTGTTTAGAGGGAAAGAAAGAATTAGAACAAGCAGACTTGGAGATTTGAACACAGAACATAGGATAATAGGGTTGAAGGGACTTTGGAGGTTTTCTAGTCCAATCCTCTGCTCAGGCAGGAGACCCTGTATTATTGGACAATTGGCTGTCCAATCTCTTCTTGAAAACCTCCAGAGATGGAGCACCCACAACTTCTGAAAGCAACCCGTTCCACTGATTAATTGTTCTCACTATTAGGAAGTTTCTCCTTAGTTCTAGGTTGCTTCTCTCCTTGATTACTTTCTATCCATTGCTTCTTGCCCTGCCTTCAGGTGCTTTGGAGAATAGGTCAGTCCCTTCTTCTCTGTGACAGCCCCTCAAATACTGCAAGATTGTTCTCATATCACCCCTTGTTCTTCTCTTTCTTAGACTGAACTCACCTAGTTTCCTCAAGCGTTCATCACATGGCTTTGCCTCCAGGCCTCTTATCATCTTTATGTCTCTTCTCTATCTGCAGTTTGTCCTCTACCTGGGAGAAGGAAGAACCTGGTAGTGTCTTGCTAGTTTCCCCTCTTTTTTTCCACTGCTAAGGGGAAAATGCAGGGTAATTTAGCCAGTCTTTTTAGGATCTTCTGGGCTAGCATAAATTCAAGAGCTGAAAAAAGAGATGAGAAAAGCATTTCTGTCAGTAGGACAATGATTAGTCCCAAGCCTCTGCAGAACTTCAGTGGTATCCAGTCAAAAAAACTGGCTTTGGAGCAGATCTTCTTGCATTGCCACTAAGAATTAAATCAGCTGTCAAAAAAGCAATGTGCAACACAAACATGCACAGGCACTCTCAAATAGAGACATCAGAAGCCCAGGCACAAGGGAAATTTTGTAAAGCGCTATCATTATTTGTAATTTCTGGCAGGCCATCATAAATGAGCTAAGTTCTAAATGAATACATTTGCAACAGCTTTCCCTAAGCTGGCACCAGCCAAATACAGTTATACTTCCCAGAATTCCCAGATAACCTGGCCAAGGGCTATCTGGGAATAAGGTAGCTACAGTTCCAACACCTCTGCCGGCTGATTTACATGCCCAATCCTGTTTGCATTTTAACTACAATCGGTGGCTCTCTCTCAAAATTAAGAGGCTAGAGGACTGTGGCCTTAACTATTCTGTCTTTCCTCTTCCAGCCACAGTATTTCTCTTCTTTCCCAGCATCACACCACATCTGGATTTTTCATATCATTTGTACAAATATAGCTTATATTATCCTTCCAGAATTTTCAGTTGAAATGCCTTTTCCTGCCTTGCTGGAATTATGCCTACTTCTCATTGTGCTGACTCCTTCCATTTTCCATTCCAGTTGGAAGTATGTTCCTTCATCCAGGTGTTCCATCTTTGGATATGTTATTTTATCTCCTTTTTTGGGATTATCTGCTCGCCTTCTGCCGTCTCCTGTTTTTTTCTGTTATGTTCTCAATCTTTCCTCCACATTTCTTTTCAGTAAAGCAAAACTACCAAAATAATGCAGACAAAAGGTTCAACTAATGAGTCTGATGAGGAAGAGGGTAAAGCAGAGATGGAGATTTTTAAGGCCTTCGTATTGCAGGCCAGAAATACTCTATGGGTGGGTACTGGGGGTCCATATGCCACTGAAATCTCAGCTACCCTCACAGTTTTCTCACAGGACCACTAAATTGTAATTTTTAGATAGCAGATGGGAAAATTATTAAATACTTGGGAAATAATTATAAAAAACAACTGTTCAATGTCAATTTGAATTTAATTCCTTTTATTCTAAGGGACGTGGTGGCTCAGTGGGTTAGGACGCTGAGCTTGTCGATCAGAAGGTCGGCAGTTTGGCGGGTCGAATCCCAAGTGCCGCATAACAGAGTGAGCACCTATTACTCGTCCCAGCTTCTGCCAACCTAGCAGTTCAAAAGCATGTAAAAATGCAAGTAGAAAAATAGGGACCACTACGGTGAGAAGGTAACAGTGTTCCATGTGCCTTTGGCGGCTAGTCATGCCGGCCACATGACCACGGAGATGTCCTCGGACAAGCGCTGGCTCTTCGGCTTTGAAACGGAGATGAGCACTGGCCCCTAGAGTTGGAAACGACTAGCATGCATGTGCGGGGGAACCTTTACCTTACCTTTTATTCTGGTTCTGTCCACATCTTTCTTTTTAATCACCTCCTTCTGGAAGTGCAATTCCTAGCTTGTGGTTCTTTCTGTCCTCACACACACACACACACACACACACAGAGAGAGAGAGAGAGAGAGAGAGAGAGACAGACAGACAGACAGACAGACAGACAGACAGACAGACAGATGGACAGAGACAGACAGACAAAAGATGCATATTCCCAGAAACTGCTTTATAGGTATTGTTTAAAAAACTTCTTTGTTTTGGGGTGGATTTTTTCCCCTACCATAATACTAAATTCTACTAGTAAGTAATCTTTAAAATGGAAGCATCGTGTCAGATTCCTGCCCCTTCTTCTCTTTTTTTAAGAGAGGGATTTTAGTATCTTAAATTCAAGATCACTCTCCTGTTGAGCAAATGTGGCAGTTACCATGATTCTTCCTCATTAAATATAAATGGGGGTTTGTTGAAAAGATAACAGCTTTCCAGTCAACAAGGGAAATGCTAAATGGCCAAAGCTGTATTCAACTCTCAAAGCAGAATAAAACATTACATCATCCAAAATTATGATCGTGTTACAAGAAGGAGTTTTGTGTTTTTAAGAAATGTACCAATGTATGTAGGGTGATGGATTTATGTTGTACTACATGCAGGTTGGTGCTTCAAAGTGCCCCAAATGGTTTTACAATCAATCACAAATTGAAAAGTGTTTCATCATTGCATGCCCCAGGGCTCCTGGATCTGCTAGCTGGAATACCCACATGAATGAACCATGACTAATAAGCATTTCGACCAGCCTTGGTGCCCATTCGGCTTTGAAGTGCACTCAGCTTGAACTGAGATTGGACGTGCAGACACTTTGTCTAAGGAAGAAAAAGTTAGAGAATTTGGGAGCCAGAAAAGAAATGGGACCTTTCAATACGTAAGAGCTTTATATGCTGCTGCAGTCAATGTTCCCTTATGCATGGACCTTGGCTCCTGCTGGGCTAAGTAATTACTGCACTTCATCTAAAACCCAAAAGCAATTTCTCAAGGCTGAGCCAGATTATGTGCACGAGTAAATCTCTGAAGCTGCCTTCAACGTCAGTTGACTCAGACAACCAGTGGACTCATGGTGGCCACATGAAATTCCCTCCTGTTGACCAACTAATTGTGTGAAACTGCTGCCTGACTCAGGAATAAATTGCATGCTCACCCACTGTCCCAACTACTATCCCAAATAGCTGTGTAAGAAGCTCCAGGCTAATTGTAGATGGGGAGCCAAACTGAACAGCAGTATGAAGCAGCCCCCAGAAGCCTGGGACTCAGGATTTTGGATCTGGTAAAATTGACCACTTGGTCTTAATGGTTATTTGCCTGTTTCTTCTGAAACCAGGGGCGACCTCAGTAACTTGCCATGCTCCGTAGATGGTTTGTGACCTTCCAATGCTTATTTAACAGAAGACCTGGCCAACATGCATTGACTTCTCAGATTTCTCATTGTTGAACGGTGATGACGTTTCAAAAGATAGCTCAGAATGCAGATCTCACGTTGGGAAAACAGACTCTAATTATATTTCCAAAGTTACGTTTCTCTGAGAAGTCAGAGGATCTGCTTTATTATAATCTGGGTCCCTTTCAGTCAGGACTGTGGCTCGGGTATGGGTTATAAGTGGCGCTATTTGCACATTTGGATGATCTCAGGCATAGGCAAGATGAAGGTTGTAGCTCCATGCTTGCTCTGCTTGAACCCTCCATGGCTATTGATATAATCCACCCTGGCATCCTTCTGGATTGTCTCCAAGGATTGCAGGTGGGCAGCATTATATTGTATTGGTTTACTTCCTTTCTCTATGATTAATACCTGTTGGGTATGAATCGGAGGGAGAGCTCCCCTACCTGTGTGATTCCATAGTGTTGGGTGCACTTCTTTTTCCTATTTAACATTTACAGGTGCTCCTCGACTTAGAACAGTTCGTTTAGTGACTGTTCAAAGTTACAATAGTATGGAAAAAAAGGGATTTATGACCATTTTTCACACTTATGACCATTGCAGCATCCTCGTGGCCATGTCATTTACCTTTAAATGCTTGTCAATTGACTGACATTTATGAGAGTTGCAGTGTCCTGGAGTCCTGTGATCCCATTTTGCTACCTTCTGATAAGCAAAGCCAACAGGAAAACCAGATTCACTTAACAACTGTGTTCTTAACCAGTGACGTAGCGTGGGTTGTCAGCACCCGGGGCAAGGCAAGTAATTTGCGCCCCGTAACCCATGGATTTTAGCACCACACCGCACGCCTGGCACCCCCCCCTCCACAGTGGTCGGCGACCCGGCGGCTCGGATCGGATTCGCACAGCCAGCACTGCAGTGAGAGAGAGTGAGTGAGCCAGGCAGGGGCAGAGAGCTGCGAGTGCGAGCGCGCCCCCCCAGATGTTGCGCCCGGTGCGGCTGGCCCCCCCTGCACCCCCACACTACGCCACTGTTCTTAACAACTCCCATGATTCGCTTAACAAATGTGACAAGAAAAGTTGTAAAACGGGGCAAAACTCACTTAACAAATGTCTCAATTAGCAATATAAATTTTGGGCTCAATTTTGGTCGTAAGTGGAGGACTACCAGCACACGAAGCCATTGGGTGAGTTCCTCTGTTGCCATGGGGGCAAGGTATCAATTACACCCAATTATACTTTTCTGCCTCTGGCAACTTAAGTGATGCTGCTGGTATCCTTTCTCTCTGCCTGGAGGCTGTGTGGGCCTGGATGGGGAACAACAATCTTCAGCTGGATCCTGTCCAGATGGAGTGACTCTGGGCATGGGGGGTCCTCTGGCTCAGGGACTATGCCATGTTTGGTATGGAAGGGGTTGCACTGCCCCAAACAGATCCGGTTTTACAGATTTGCTAATTATTTTTAAATATTACTATTTTATAATTTTTATTGTATGCCATCCAATCATGCTATAAATCTAAGTCAGGAGCAGAATGCTCAACTGTCACATTTTTTTCATATGCCAAATATTCTAGGGAAACCACCACTCTTGATACTCATTGTCACCTTAGATTTATTCATGCTATGTGTTTAAAAGGTACTTTTCATATTCTTGGTAATATCAAGCTAGAGGGGATTGTTGCAAAAGAATGTTACACCCGTACAGACATTCCTTGAATGAAAACCAGATCCTTGTGGGATCGTAGAGATGGCTAGAAACAGCTGGCCACATATTTTGGCAAGTTTGCTCACTTCTTTGTGATTCTCTGGAGGACTGGCTCATTTCCTTGAGGCATCTGGCACAGTTGTTCTTATAGTATGGCTTTTCGTATCACATGATTCAGTTGTTTAAACAAAGGGGGAGAGGAGCCTGTGACCCATCAAATGTTGTTGATTTACAACATTCAGCATCCACAGACTGCCTGTGAATAATGCTCAGAATTGTAGTTCCGGTGAGCTATATTTATATCCTAGAGCAGGCTGAGGAATTCTGGGTGCTGAAGTCCACAAGTCTTAAAGTTGTCAAGGTTGCAGACCCCTGCCCTAGGGATATGCGATTGCCGACTATTGCCGACTATTGCTTTGATTTTTAGTTTTAACCTTCTCTGACCTCAAAAACTAAGTGGGGTCTGAGTTGACTGGAATTTGGATGGAAGACCATCCAGCTTGTATTTATAGTACAGACTGGGAAGTGAAAATAGACCCTGGAAAAATGCAACGGCAAACCAGTTCTGAGATTTTGCCTGAGAAAACGGCATGAAATTACCAAGAAATGAGCTTCCTTTGTCAGAGATTTTACTTTTATTTTCTCTACAACTGGTTGCACTTATTCCAACAGCCACTTTCTAGTGATATGGAACAATAAAGACATTTGCTTTGAGGAATCCCTAAGTGTCTTTCTTGGTTCTTGGGCCTGACTTCAATCTTGCCAAACTGAAGCCCACTACTATCTGCCTCAAGGATAAACTCTGAGAGCTACTAGGGAGGGGCTGTCTTCACCCCTTGTTCTCTCACACAAAATATCTGAACTGAGCTGCCTCTTATTCCTCTGGAATGCACCTCCTTCCTCCTGGGAATTTGGACTACAACATTCCTTGACAGGATCCCAGGGATGGGTACGGTTTCCTCATAAATGAGGAGAAAGCCCCAGTTCACAAATGTCTACAGACCCTTTTCTAACCATCCTCACTTCCCTCCTCAACCCCAGCCCAAGTTCACATGGAGTGTGATGGTGCCAGCAGAGAAATCTTAACTTAGCTAACAGTAAATGGTTAAGACAGGTTGAGGCACCATCTCCGTGAGAACTCAGAGTTAAGATGGACAGTGTAGAGAGAACAAGTATATGCTGGCATATTTTGCCAGGGATCGGAGGAAAGCCAGCTCCACCAGTTGTCTGCATGTGCTTTATAGGTCACTATGAGGGACATGATCCTAAATTCCTGTGGGAAGAACCCCAGAGAAACCTGTCAGGAGACGAGAAAGAAAGACAGTCCATGTGATCTATTGTTATTATTCCTCCAAGGAAGAAACCAACAGAAATTTGTGTGAATCCTATTTTCGGTTGGCCAGTAAGCATTTGCTTGAGGAAAAAATAGGTCAACAGATAAGAATCTGGCTGTAGGGATAGAATTTGGTGCAAAATCCATGGAGAATTAGGAAGGGAAAATTGGCTTTTATAATACAAACGGATTGACACAAGTCCAACCCTTCCAACATTCTCTACTCTCCTTTAAGCTCGAGTATAGTTTTTTCTAACAGTAACTATGTAAATGTTTATAACATTATCCCATTTATTTCTATCATTATTTTGTCTCAAGAGCTATTGCCTATTTTTGCTTCTCTCTCTGATCGTGTCATTCTTACTCCCCAAATCATTGACCTATTGTCCAGGGTTAGGGAGAATGCAAAAAGGTAGTGGAAGCAAATAGTAGGAAAAGGAGGGCCCCTTCCCTCCCCCTTCCCTTTCTCCTCTCCCCTCCCCCTCCCCCTTCCCTTCTCCTCCTCCTCCTCCTCCTCCTCCCCTTTTTACAAGGAAAAAAAAAGAGAAAGAGAGACAGTGTCACCCCAGGAATCTGAGTGTGGATGTGGATAGTTATGAACAGGCCTTCAGTTCTTTTTGAGGTTAATGAGACTGGCATTCTTTTATATGGAAAAATTAGCTTTAGCTAGACAATATACTTTCAAGTCAAAAAGAATAAAAATGTAGCGTAATTATATGTACAAATAGTTGTGGCTAGTTTCAAGAAATATCATGAGTCATCTATTTCTGGAAACAATTAAAGCTAACTGAAGTGCATCCTCGAAGTAATAAGCTGCCATTTGTGTGTTCCTTTATCTGGGTAATTTTATTTCATTCCCCACCCATCCTTGATTATCTGCTTGTTTGGGAAGCATTTTCTGCTTTTATGAGTTTTCAAAAAAGAGCTTGGTGCATTGCTGGGATGGGGGAGGCTAAGTCCCTACAGCAGTTTTTCTTCTTTAGTTTTACTCCAGACTTCCTCATTCTTTAAGTTTTTTTTCCCCAGTGTGCAGCTTCCTTATAATTAAAACATTGGCTATTGGTATCAACTTCCCTCCGCCCAGTGCGCTCCCACAGAGAGGGCCTCCTCAGGGTGCCACCGGTCAGAGAATGCCGTCTGGTGGCCCCCAGGGGGAGGGCCTTCTCTGTGGGTGCGCCGGATTTGTGGAACCGCTTACCGGTTGAGCTCCGGATGGCGCCCGACCTTCGCTCCTTCCGGCGTGATCTAAAGACCTACTTGTTTGAACAAGCCGGCCTGGTCTGATGGGTTTGGGTGTTATTATTGCTTTTAATGTATTGTATTTATTGTTGTATTGTATTGGGCATTATGTTTAATCTTTTCTTAATTTTTGTATCTTTGCATTTTAGTATTTATTGCCCTGTTCACCGCCCTGAGTCCCTTGGGAGAAGGGCGGTATACAAATAAAATAATAATAATAATAATAATAATAATAATAATAATAATAATAATAATAATAATAATAATAATAATAATAATAATAATAATAATTGCATACCAACAAACATTGGTGTCCCCCTCCAGTTACGAAATGACTCTGAATTCCATTTGGAATGAGGCATATGACTGTGGTTTTCTCTTAATCCTCTGTCTACTTTGCCTCAGTTAATGCTATCCTGCCAAAGCCCCTGTAAACAATCTTTCCGTAATCTAACCCATATTTGCCTGGTTATAAAATGACTCTTCTTCAGTGTAGATCCTGAATATGGCAATCAACTGTCTATCACACATGATGGTTATTGCAATTCTTACACTGTACGTTGTATTTGACTGTAGAGTACAGGTGGTTCTCGACTTACAACAGTTCATTTAGTGACCATTCAAAGTTACAACGGCACTGAAAAAAGTGACTTATGACCAGTTTTCACACTTACGACCGTTGTAGCATCCCCATGTTGGAGTGATCAAAATTCAGAGGCTTGGCAACTGACTCATTTATTTATTTATTTATTTATTTATTTATTTATTTATTTATTTATTTATTTATTTATTTATTTATTTTTGGGACTTATATGCCGCCCTATCTCCCGAATGACTCAGGGCGGCTTACAACAATAAAAAACAACAATACAAAAATTAAAAAAGAATTAAATAACAGCCCCCAAATAAATTAACTACAGTTAAAAATTAAAACATATTTAAAAACCCATCATCAATCCAGGTCAGCCTGATGGAAAAGTTTTGAGGTCGCGGTGAAAGGACCGGAGGTCCGGGGCCATCCGAAGCTCAAGGGGAGCTATATATGATGGTTGCAGTGCCCCAAGGTAACTTGATCGCTTTTTCTACCTTCTGACAAGCAAAATCAATGGAGAAGCCAGATTCACTTAACAACGTTGAGTTTAAAAACTATGGTGATTCACTTAACAACAGTGGCAATAAAGGTTGTAAAATGGGGTAAATTCACTTAACAAATGTTTCACTTAGCAACAGAAATTTTGGGTTCAATTATGGTCGTACATTGAGGACCACCTGTATAGTGTAAGGACTGCAACGAACAGTGTAAGGATTGTAACAGCCACCATGTAGGACAGATAAGTAAAAGATTGAAAGGATGCATCCACAAACATCAACTGGCAGTCAGAAGCCATGGGGAAAATTCCATCATCTCTCAGCACATACAGTAGACAGTTTCAGCTGGGAGCTGTTGACATTGCAGATCAAGCCAAATCAAAAAGTGCTCTAGAATTCCTGGAAATCTGAATCAACCATCAACAAACCCTATCTAGCAAACAGTAAAATGCACAACCAAAAGTCCAGGAAGGAAATAGAGCCACAGAATACATCCTTCCTAGCAGCCAATGTCCAGATAACTGTCATGGTTCCAATAGATGAGACCAGTAGAAATAAGAACTCTGAGGCAAATGCTTTTCTCAAAGAACACATTTAATGGCTATATAGTATCGGCATGAACAAAATTGAAACCAATACTGAAAGTCCCCCTCAGGGTTACAATGTAACAAGTTGAACTTCCCACCCTACAATATGTCATAAATCACAATCTCCAATTAACTACTTTGGCAGGCTTTCTAACAGAAGCTCCAGCCCACCAAAACTTAGGCAGCTTGACCTTGGTTCCCACAGGAAAGTTATTGTTATGACTAAACTAGAAGAATATATCTCCCCCCTCCTATTGCTGTGACAACCGAAAACGAAGTGAAGATGTCTGCAGCCAGAATTGCTTGAAGGTTGACAATAACCAGGAAACAGCACCAAATAAGCAAATAATATCTTTATCAAGGAACCATCAAGGAAGAAACCACATTTCCACCATTGGTGGGGCAAGTGACTATACGTAAATAACCAGCAAACTCCATTATCCCATGCATTCACACAATATTACCTAGCTCTGTTATGAAAAAGAAAAAAACCCAACCAAGGTTAGAGAACACTGAGAACCCAAGAGAGAAACACAAATGTCAGATATCATGCTTTTAGATAGAAGGTTTCATAGGAGTTTCATCAATCTTCTAGAATAGTATGAGAGGATTTTTCTATTTTTACACACTATGTATCCTGTGCAGCATTTTATAGATCACAAGGAGGCAAAATGTGACCAATTTTGTCTCATATTGGGAGTCGTCAGACACAAGAGTGTCATGCAATCCTGGGGCTGGTTGGTGGGTTGAAGGTGCTCCCTCTGCTTTTTTAACTTTTCAATTGCTCTTTATAATCTCTGTTTTGATTCTGTTTTTAACTTTGTTTTTAACTTTGGCTTTTATATTATTTTATTTGTAAACTGCCCAGAATCACACAAGTGTGATGGGTGGTATAAAAATTTGATAAATAAATAAATATACATATATAAGTACCTGGGAGAAGAAAGGAGCACTTAAGGTACAGACAAGAGTAGTGGAAGGGAATAGGGGTGCTGGTGTCAACTTTAGAACGAGCATGGTTGCAGCCATCTTTCTTTTCCTTCTCATTCCTAGTTGCCACATAGCATGGAGGGAGGGGGTTTGCCAGGTGTTGCGCTAGACAAAACAGACTTTCTCTCTTGGTCTTTCTCACATGGGAGCCAAGGTCATTGGCTGCTCTCAAGACTGCAGGCTGGACCTTTCATGAAAAGCCCGCCAACAAGCTGAATGGGGAAACGTAGTTGCTTGCATAGCCTTGGGTGTGGGATTTCTTAACTTTGTATTGGGGAATTGTTATGCACCTCTTCAGACCTGGTTTCCCTTTTGAAGTACTGATACTCTGTATCAATAAACACGTTATTTGAGGAATTTGCAAGCCTCGGAGTTCTGCTTTATTTGTCTTTGTTGATCAGAACCATGACAGCTGGTGGCAAGCAGTCAAGGAAATTAGTTCTGATTTTGTGACTGGCTGCCCAGGAGAACCGCAATGACAATAACTCAGAATGGGACAACTTGTCACAGCCAATTCACCACAGCCAACTCACTATGGTACAATTCAACATGGACAATTTGCTACAGGGCAACTCGCTGTGGGACAGCTCAACAATTCAAATTAATTATTTAAAATAATTTTAATTTTTATCATTCACATTTCCTTTTGTCCCTTCTTTGGCATCCTTTCTTTAATGATTCTATTCCACCATTTTTTTAATATTAGTGTAACTCTTGTCCCGTGGTGAGTTAGCCAAGGTGAGTTGTCGTAGACCCGTGATAACTACAAGTTAAAAAAGACTTGATGGCACATAATCAATCACTCATATGCAGTAACTGCAGTCATCACTATGGCTTTTAATGCTGCTGACAGGCTTAAAATAAAACAACCAACTTCCCCCCCAAATGGGGCAAATAATCATGAAGAATTGCAGAAATCGTTGCAGGAAGTGCAGTTGCATCACACTGATGCCAGGAACATTGACCGATCAAGGTGACCATTGTGCCAGTCTTCTGTGATAGTAAAAATAGGATTTTTTTAAAAAACTGCCAAGGTAAGAACCCCTGTCAGTAGAAGCAGTGGAAATCTGTAATGCAAACAGTGCTAATAGAGATAGCACCATGTCCCCAGCAGAAACGAGGATTCTTTTCTCGTTTAAATTGACATACTGCACAGCATTGAACTAGTTACTCTTTTAGAAGAGAATTACATAAAGAGCCTGCATAAGATTTTAAGATTTGTAAGTCAGGCATTATGGGGGAAGATATTTTCATGAGGGCTCAGATGAAGTCAGATCACTCTTAAAACTGTAGTCAAAAGGGGCATGGAGAAAAGTGCTCAGGGACTCTAGTGCAGAAGCCCCAAAACATATATACTGCTCAAAAAAATAAACGGAACACAACATAAGACATCCTACTATTAAATACTGTACATTGTGTTGTTTAAGTGTTCCCTTTATTTTTTTGAGCAGTATATATATATTTGAGAGAAACATTTTAAGATACTGTAGCTGCTTCATTATATATTACATTTGTCTGTCACTGCTGTTTCTTTTTAAATTGTGTCACCAAGCAATGCTTTTCTTACCTGCAGACCAAAATTTTATTTGATGCAGAGAAAATTTTAAATTGCATCAGTCTAAAAGACACTGGATGATTGTAGTCATCTTGGTTTCCTAACTGCTGCTCAATCAATACTGGCAATTAAATAAAAATTTTGATTCTATATGCTTTTCTGCAATAGTTTTCTGGGACTGATTAAATATTTGCATGGTTCAGTCGTGTTTCTTCAGGTTCAACATCCAGGAATGCAGCAGATTGCAATTCTGCACCCTCCCTTGGTGAAGTTTCATTCTTCATTCATATGTAAAGCAAAAGAAGGAAAGAACATTGAATCAGTGATTAAAAGGCATCTGACTAAGTATACAGTTGAGCCATAAATGGGTATATATTTTCTTTTTAAAAATGTACTTATATCTTAATGCATGTAACTATTCAGAATACTGGAAATATTAAAACGATATGCATATTATCAAGGGTGGAGGTCGTGCAAAATAATTCCTTATCAAATAAAAAGGAGTAAAACGGGTCACAGAATGAGAAAAACAAGTACAGCTTAGTGCACTTTGTAGATGAAATGTTTCCTAATGATGCATTCTGAAGTTGAACTCTGATAGCTAAATTTGTTTCTGGAAGCAGAGCTATTAGGAGCCCCTGCTTGACATCAGGCACTGGATATTTTCCCATTAGAAGGGTTCGCCACCTGCTTTGGTAGCTTGGGGCACAAAGAGAAACCCCTGGGGCCCTTCCAAGAAGTAATTTGAAGGTAATCGCAGGAAAAGGATTTCACTTCACTTTCTAACCAAATGCCAAAGCACTGCTCTGAGTAAACCCTTTAAATAAATACAGGCAGGTATAGAGTCTAGCAGTTGCTAGGGAATGGAGACAACAAGGTCTTAAAGGACCCAACCACACACGTTCTGGAATGCAGTGCCAGTGTTTATAAAGCACAGCTCTTGCATTCAATCTTATTCCCTGGTCTCTGGACCTTCAGAGATCCCGGCTTTCAGCTGCTGCTCTCAGCATGGTCAATATGCAATAAAGGTTCCCTTATTTGTGATCACAGGTGAGAAGGTTAATCTGGGGTATATCACTGACATCTGGATGAGTCTCAAATAAATGAGCAGCTTTGAGCAATCCGATAAAAGTGGACCTGTAGTTAATTTGGAAAAGGTCTTTTTTTTGTCAAAGGAGGTCCTCAACTCCTGCTCAAGAATCAGGTAGAAGTCAGGGCCAAAGGGACGTTTTAACCTGGTTTTGACTGGTGTACCAGTTAGGAAAAATTCTCTTAAATAAATTACATGACTGCTCAATTGAATAGGTCTGTATAGCTTGGAAGAAAGAAACTCTAAATGCTGCAGGCATCAACTATCTTGGGTCAGTCCCGAAGGTTACGCAGTAATTTGATAAGGCAAGCACCCTGGTGCTACTGACTAAATATAGGTTGTCCTCAACTTACAACCACAATTGAGACCATTTCTGTTGCTAGGCAAGACAGGTGAGTTTTGCCCCATTTTGTGATCTTTCTTGACACAGTTATTAAGTGAATCAGACAGTTGTTAAGTGAATCTGGCTTCCCCACTGACTTTGCTTGTCAGAAGGTCGCAAAAGGGGATCGCAGGACCCTCCCCCCCCCCCAGGACACTGTGACGGTCATAAATAAATGCCAGTTGTCAGGCATCCGAACTTTGATCGTGTCACCATGGGGATGCTGCAACAGTCATAAGTGTGAAAAATGGGCATAGGTTACTTTTTCCAGTACCTTTGCAACTTCCAACGGTCACTACATGAATGATGGTAAGTGAAGGACTACCCATATTAATTAATTAATTAATAATTTTATTTGTATACCGCCCTTCTCCCGAAGGACTCAGGGCGGTGAACAGGGTAAACATATAAAAATACAAAAATACAAAAGTTAAGAAAGAATTAAACGAAATGCCCAAGTTATAACAATAGGTTAAAATACATTTAAAACAACAATAAAATCCAAACCCATTCCCCATCAGGCCAGGCCGGCTTGTTCGAACAAATAAGTCTTCAGATCGCGTCGGAAGGAGCGAAGGTCGGGCGCCATCCGGAGCTCAACTGGCAAACGATTCCATAAATCCGGGGCGCCCACAGAGAAGGACCTCCCCCTGGGGGGCCACCAGACGACATTCTCTGACCGGTGGCACCCTGAGGAGGCCCTCTCTGTGGGAACGCACAGGGCGGAGGGAAGTTGACGCCGGCAGCAGGTGTTCCCTAAGGTACTCCGGACCCATGCCATGTAGGGCCTTGAAAACCATTACCAGAACCTTGAATCTCACCCGGAAGACAACTGGGAGCCAATGCAGCTCATGGAGCAGAGGTGTAACATGGGAGTATCAGGAGACTTCCAACACAACTCTCGCGGCTGCATTCTGTACCAGCTGGAGCCTCCGGGTGGTCCTCAAGGGCAGCCCCATGTAGAGAGCATTGCAGTAGTGTTATCTCTGGCTTTGCATACAGTCATTATATTAAGCAAGAATGCAGGAGTTGCTAGTCTAATCTCGAGTCCCATGCCACTCTCAACTCTCATCAACATCTTGCTCTTTGTTCATGAAGTTTCTTCATTTCTTCCTACTAGGTACATATCATTTTTTCTTTCATTCAATCATGTGTGATATTCAGAGATCACCTGAAGAAATCCCTGCAGTTTTCTTGGCAAGGTTTTTGAGAAGTGGTTTGCCATTGCTTCTTTCCTAGGGCTAAGAGAGAGTGACTGGCCCAAGGTCACACAGCTAGCTTTGTGTTCAGCGTGGGACCAGAATTCAGCCTCCCAGGTTCTAGCCTGATGCCTTACACCTACACCAAACTGACTCTCACGTGTATTAATAGCATAATGTAAATATCAATATAATGCTTAATGCTGCTGGGATGTTCAGTGACATTTTTCAAGCCATTTTTAAATCCTGTGATTTTCTTCAGTACTTGTTTTATGGAATATAAAAGGACTTGTTTTTATGGAACCTATTGGGAGAGCTTCCAAAAGAGCCATGTGAGCCTTCCAAAGAACAGGGCTGGTTTCACACTTTGAAAAGTCGCTCTATAAATTGTGTACAGCAATAATGTTTGGTATGTGCATACACTTGCTGGTTCTCTGTACTCTTAAATCCCAGCTTTATCTCTCTCACACAGATGAAAACAGCATTTTGCTTAGATTTGTTTTTTGTTAGGGTTATATTTTAAAAAAACAATAACAATTAGTTTCTATAATTCTATAGTCCACATAATAGCTTTGCTTGATGTTCTCTTCTTCCAAAAATGTTCTCTTTTGCCAGCCTTGAATTAATACAATTCTTATTATCTGGATAAATAACAATTAAATATAGACATATTTCTAATCCCCTTCATGGATTACTGCCTTGTCGTGGCGAAGGGGCTTGCGTAATTCAATGAAGCTATGAGCTATGCCGTGCAGGGCCACCCAAGACGGACAGGTCATAGCTGAGAGTTCTGACAAAACGTGATCCACTGGAGAAGGAAATGGCAACCCACTCCAGCATCTTTGCCATGAAAACCCTATGGACAGTACCAAAAGGCAAAACGATATGATGCTGGAAGATGAGCCCCTCAGGTCGGAAGGCGTCCAATATGCTACTGGGGAAGAGCAGAGGGCTAGTACTAGTAGCGCCAGAAAGAATGAAGCGACTGGGCCAAAGCCGAAAGGACGCTCAGCTGTGGATGTGTCTGGTGGTGAAAGGAAAGTCCGATGCTGTAAAGATTTTTTCTCCATAGGAACCTGGAATGTAAGATCCATGAATCAAGGCAAGCTGGACGTGGTCAAACAAGAGATGACAAGACTGAACATCGACATCTTAGGTATCAGCGAACTAAAATGGACAGGAATGGGTGAATTTAATTCAGATGACCATCAGGTATACTACTGCGGACAAGAATCCCTCAGAAGAAATGGAGTAGCCTTCATAGTCAATAAAAGAGTAGGAAAAGCAATACTGGGATACAATCCTCAAAATGACAGAATGATCTCAGTTCGAATCCAAGGCAAACCATTCAATATCACAGTAGTCCAAGTCTATGCCCCAACCACCAGTGCTGAAGAGGATGAAATTGACCAGTTCTATGAAGCCCTACAGCACCTTATAGAACTAACACCAAAAAATGATGTCCTTATCATCATGGGGGATTGGAATGCTAAAGTAGGAAGCCAAAAGATAACTGGAATAACAGGCAAGTTTGGCCTTGGAGTACAAAATGAAGCAGGGCACAGGCTGATAGAATTTTGTCAAGAGAATACGATGGTCATAGCAAACACTCTTTTCCAACAACCCAAGAGACGGCTCTACACATGGACATCACCAGACGGTCAACACAGAAATCAGATTGACTATATGCTCTGCAGCCAAAGATGGAGAAGCTCTATACTGTCGGTAAAAACAAGACCAGGATCTGACTGTGGCTCAGACCATGAGCTTCTCCTTGCAAAGTTTAGGCTTAAACTGAAGAAAGTAGGGAAAAGCACTAGGCCACTCAGGTATGAATTAAATCATATCCCTATTGAATATACAGTAGAGGTGACAAATAGATTTAAGGAATTAGATCTGATAGACAGAGTGCCTGAAGAACTATGGACAGAGGTTCGCGACATTGTACAACAGGTAGCAACCAAAACCATCCCAAAGAAAAAGAAATGCAAGAAAGCAAAATGGCTGTCTGAGGAAGCTTTGCAAATAGCTGAGGAAAGGAGGAAAGCGAAAGGCAAGGGAGAAAAACATAGATATGCCCAATTGAATGCAGAATTCCAGAGAATAGCTAGAAGAGATAAGAATGCCTTCTTAAATGAACAGTGCAAAGAAATAGAAGAAAACAATAGAATAGGGAGGACCAGAGATCTTTTCAAGAAAATTGGAGAGATGAAGGGAACATTCCATGCAAAAATGGGCATGATAAAGGACCAAAATGGCAGGGACCTAACATAGGCAGAAGAGATTAAGAAGAGGTGGCAAAATTACACAGAAGAACTATACAAGAATGAGCTTAACGTCCCTGATAATCACAATGAGGTGGTCACTGACCTCGAGCCAGACATCCTAGAATGTGAAGTGAAGTGGGCCTTAGAAAAGCTGAGCAACAACAAAGCTAGTGGAGGTGACAGTATTCCAGCTGAGCTATTCAAAATCTTAAAAGACAGTGCAGTAAAAGTGCTACACTCAATTTGCCAGCAAATTTGGAAAACTCAGCAGTGGCCACAGGATTGGAAAAGATCAGTTTACATTCCAATTCCAAAGAAAGGCAGTGCCAAAGAATGTTCAAACTATCGCACCATTGCACTCATTTCTCATGCTAGTAAAGTCATGCTTAAAATCCTACAAGCTAGACTTCAGCAGTATGTGGATCGAGAACTACCAGAAGTACAGGCAGGATTTCGAAGAGGCAGAGGAACTAGAGATCAAATTGCCAACATACGCTGGATCATGGAGAAAGCTAGGGAGTTCCAGAAAAACATCTACTTCTGCTTCATTGACTATGCTAAAGCCTTTGATTGTGTGGATCATAACAAACTGTGGCAAGTTCTTAAAGAGATGGGAGTACCAGACCATCTTATTTGTCTCTTGAGAAACCTATATGCGGGTCAAGAAGCAACAGTGAGAACTGGACACGGAACCACTGATTGGTTCAAAATTGGGAAAGGAGTCCGGCAAGGCTGTATACTGTCGCCCTGCCTATTTAACTTATATGCAGAGCACATCATGAGAAAGGCAGGGCTAGATGAATCAATAGTTGGAATTAAGATTGCTGGAAGAAATATCAACAACCTAAGATACGCAGATGATACCACTCTAATGGCAGAAAGTGAAGAAGAACTAAAGAGCCTCTTGTTGCGGGTGAAAAAGGAGAGTGCAAAAGTTGGGTTGAAACTTAACATTAAGAAAACCAAGATCATGGCATCTGGCCCTCTCAATTCCTGGCGAATAGATGGGGAAGAAATGGAGGTAGTGACAGATTTTGTTTTCCTGGGCTCCAAGATCACTGCAGATGGGGACTGTAGCCAAGAAATTAAAAGACGCTTGCTCCTGGGAAGGAAAGCCATGGCAAATCTAGACAGCACACTAAAAAGCAGAGACATCACCCTGTCGACAAAAGTGCGTATAGTCAAGGCTATGGTCTTCCCAGTTGCAATGTATAGCAGTGAAAGTTGGACCATAAGAAAGGCTGAGCGCCAAAGAATTGAGGCCTTTGAACTCTGGTGCTGGAGAAGACTCCTGCGAGTCCCTTGGACTGCAAGGCGATCAAACCGGTCAGTCCTAGAGGAGATCAATCCTGACTGCTCTTTAGAAGGCCAGATCTTGAAGCTAAAACTCAAATACTTTGGCCACCTAATGAGAAAGAAGGACTCACTGGAGAAGAGCCTAATGCTGGGAAAGATCGAGGGCAATAGAAGAAGGGGACGACAGAGAATGAGGTGGCTGGATGGAGTCACTGAAGCAGTAGGCGTGAGCTTAAATGGACTCCAGAAGATGGTGGAAGACAGGAAGGCCTGGAGGAACGTTGTCCATAGGGTCGCGATGAGTCGGACACGACTTCGCAGCTAACAACAACAACAACATATTTCTAATATTTCAGCAAATAATAACCACACTGATATAAAACTTCTTTTCTAACTGATCATCTTGATTACCTTATCATAGATCCTGTTTAAAATTCTTATTTAAATTTGTTTTCCCTACAATATTCAAAACATTCTTACTTGTTAAAATTTTCATTTACCGTATATACTTGAGTATAAGCCGAATTTTTCAGCCCACTTTTTGGGCTGAAAAATTCCACTTCGGCTTATACTCCAGTCAACAAAAAAAACTTACCGAGGACTTGTGCGCGGCCGAGGCTTTGGTGCTTCCGGGATTGCGCGCACCTCTCCCAAGCAGCCGCCGTCCGGAGACCTGCCGAAGTTTGGGGAGGTTTGGGGAGGTGCGCGCGCACCTCCCCAAACCTCCCCAAACGTCGGCAGGTCTCCGGATCTCCGTGCCTTGCCTGCCTGCTTCTTTCCGCTGCGGAAAGAAGCAGGCAGGCAAGGCACGGAGATCCCGAGACCTGCCGACGTTTGGGGAGGTTTGGGGAGGAGATCCGGAGACCTGCTGACGTTTGGGGAGGTTTGGGCACCTCCCCAAACCTCCCCAAACGTCGGCAGGTCTCCGGATCTCCGTGCCTTGCCTGCCTGCTTCTTTCCGCTGCGGAACAAAGCAGCCTGAACGAAGCAGGCTGCTTCTTTCCGCTGCGGAAAGAAGCAGCCTTCTTTCCGCAGCGGAAAGAAGCAGCCTGCCTGCTTCTTTCCGCTGCGGAACGAAGCAGCCTGCCTGCTTCTTTCCGCTGCGGAACGAAGCAGCCTGAACGAAGCAGGCTGCTTCTTTCCACTGCGGAAAGAAGCAGCCTGCCTGCTTCTTTCCGCTGCGGAACGAAGCAGCCTGAACGAAGCAGGCTGCTTCTTTCCGCTGCGGAAAGAAGCAGCCTTCTTTCCGCAGCGGAAAGAAGCAGCCTGCCTGCTTCTTTCCACTGCGGAACGAAGCAGCCTGCCTGCTTCTTTCCGCTGCGGAACGAAGCAGCCTGAACGAAGCAGGCTGCTTCTTTCCACTGCGGAAAGAAGCAGCCTTCTTTCCGCAGCGGAAAGAAGCAGCCTGCCTGCTTCTTTCCGCTGCGGAACGAAGCAGCCTGAACGAAGCAGGCTGCTTCTTTCCACTGCGGAAAGAAGCAGCCTTCTTTCCGCAGCGGAAAGAAGCAGCCTGCCTGCTTCTTTCCACTGCGGAACGAAGCAGCCTGCCTGCTTCTTTCCGCTGCGGAACGAAGCAGCCTGAACGAAGCAGGCTGCTTCTTTCCACTGCGGAAAGAAGCAGCCTTCTTTCCGCAGCGGAAAGAAGCAGCCTGCCTGCTTCTTTCCGCTGCGGAACGAAGCAGCCTGAACGAAGCAGGCTGCTTCTTTCCGCTGCGGAACGAAGCAGCCTGCCTGCTTCTTTCCGCTGCGGAACGAAGCAGCCGGCGGCGGAGGCTTGCAGAACGGCGGATCGGCTTATACTCAAGTCACCAACTTTTTGGGGGTGAAATTGGGGTCTCGACTTATACTCGAGTCGGCTTATACTCAAGTATATACGGTCTTTTTCCTCATACAGGCCATCCCAACACTTTTACATTTCTAATATCTTAAAAAAATAAAAAAAGAAAAGAAAAAGAAATAAGAAGATAGTATACTACTTAAAATACATATCCCTCTTAAATGTACATTTATATCCAGAATTTTTCTCTTCTTTTTAACCATATTCAAACATACGTTTAATCTTTAAGTGTTCCTTTTAAATAAATCCAATTATCTAATCTTTTAGATCTAATCAAAGCATTTTTATCCATTCGAAGTTTTTTCAAGATCAATTTCACTTTATATAAACCATCCCAACATTTTTATATTTGTCATGTCAAAAAACAAAACACAAAGGAAAAAAAAGGAAAAATACTATATTACTTGAGGGGTTCATCCCTCTTAAGTTAAAATTAATTTATATCCAAAATCTTTCTATTTCTTTAACCATATTCAAACATGTGTTTAATTTTCAAATATTCCCTCTGATAGATCCCATCATCTAATTCCTTGATTCTCACTTTAGTTTTTTTATTTTGCCAGACATCTTTCCTGATCAATATATTTCTCTGAATCAAAGAGTCTTCCCATAGTCTTGTAGATGTTGTTGTAGGTACAAAAGACAAATCAAGTGAGATGTTTTTATAGGAAGCTTTCACCTATTCATATTCATTGAATTTTTTCCTTTTCTTTCTCCCTTAATTTCTCTAATCATTTTTTGTCTCTTAAGTTCTCATAGTTCTCCTGGTAGCTCTGTAATCCATTTTGTGAAATCTTTTTTCTTGTCCTCAGACTTATTTTGTGATCTTAAAGTATAAGTTATCTTTTCCATGTCCATTATTTCCTGTAATTTTTTTTCCACCTGGGTTGAGTCATACTTCCTTCTGTTGTTAGGTTACATCTTTAAATCTCTCTTCCCTGGTTCATCAGTTGTCTGTTTTATCTGCTCACTCTCTATTTTTATTTTCTGAGAGTTTTTTTGTTGTAAAGTTAAATTGGAGATGCATTTATTTATATTTTCAAAGTTATTTTTAATTTCCTCATGGTTTGAGATCTTTGTTGTTTGAATTAGTTGCAACATAGCATATATCTCCTCCTGGAAAGTATTTGTTTTTTCTTGGTATATTATTTCTGCAGATCTCTGGTTTTCCATGATAGCCAAACATTAGGGTTTTCCTTTCTCTGCAGACAGCTTTTAAAATCACAATTAAGTATTTGTAATCCAGAAAGGTCATTTTTTCCCTAAAGTTTAGGTAGCTCAAGATGTTTTCTTTTTGTCACAGTTGTTCTCTGTTATTAAGACATTGAAGGTCACTCCAAAAGAAATTATCTTTTCCTGGGCTTTGCCAGTTCCTGTATTGAAGCAACTATTATATTTTGATCCACTACTAGATGTCAGCACTAGTTTATTTTTCAGTTTTCAGTTTTCAAAATAAAAATTATTTTCTTCTATTTTCATGATTTAAAAGAGAAATCTTAATACATTCCACCAATTTCAAGCTTATCCAGATTTAAGTCTTATATTCATTTCATTTCAGTCTATTTTTGTCCCCACTTAAGATGGGGCTTCCATCTCTAGGAAGGTGGGACAAAGATCCCCCTCTTTCTCACTTTTGGAGGCTTTTTGCTTCTTGTTTTTTTTTCTTCAGGAAATCAATTATCAAGTAGAAGAGAGAAAATCACTGTTTTTACCCAGTTCCAGGCATGTTGTATATAGTCAGCTGTTGTTTTTTTAAAGTCAGCTTAAAATAGTGCTTTTGGGCTTCAGCTGCTTGTAGCATGGGCTAGTTAAGCTAGCCTTTCTCCTGCTGATTTCTGGAAGGCTTTTCAGATCAACCGCCATCTCTCTGCACTCGGCAGGACTTCCCTCCTTCTTTATCGCTTCTATGAGGCGACTTCAGGCCCATTTAGGGTCCCCTAGCAGGCAGAAATTGGCCATAGGGTGCGGAACTCTGTGATCCCTCGACTGCTGCGCTACTGCGCAAAACTGGAAGCCTACTTTTATACTTTATTAAGCAATTGGAAGACACTGTTTTCTTCCCAAATAATTACAGTACTTGTGGAGATGGTAGTAGGGGTGGGGGTGCAATCTTACATGAAAAGGGGCAAAGGGATGGAAGGGGCAATAGACTGCAGACATATAAGTTGGATGCCTTGATGATAGGAATAACTATCAGCCAATCTGGAAGGCAGCAGGGTTCTTTTCTGCTGCTTACCTACTAAGTTTAACTCTTTATATAATGCATAACCAGGGAATCACTGTTCTCTTTCCTTCCCCATCTACATTTTTCCTTTGCCTAATCTCCACCAAACTAGGATCTTCTCTTTGTTTTTCCTTCCCTTGCTGCTACTCCTTCCTCTTAACTCACAGCAAGATTTCAGGAGAGATTGTGGGGAAGACTGGGGGTGAAGTTCTTTTGTTTTTGTTTTTAAATTTACTTATTTATTTGTGGGGGAGAGTTTAAGATTGGAAACTGCTACTTCCATCCTTTAAAGGTTTCCAGAAATGCTTTAAAACTATGCTGCTGAATTTCGGTAGCACAATTTTAAAACTTTTGGGAGGATTGGTTAATGGTGGGAAGGAAGCTGTTTGCCTCTTGAAATCTATTTTTGCTATTTCCAGCCTATTTAAAAACAAAAATAAAGCCAGCCACTTGGCATCAAATTTCATCAGCCTGAGGGAGGAATGCCTGTGCCCCCTTGTCCCCACTGTAGGCAGATAATTTTCATGGCTGCTGTTAACTTTAAAAAGCCAGTAAGTGTAAAGACATCAGAAGGAAAGTTTTGTTTTTGTTTTTTTGTGAAGCACTAGCAAGAAAAATATAAGACAAAAGAAATTTCTAGATGGTTTTATTACATTCCACTGCATTTTACTAGCTTTTATTTTGGTTTTAGCTACACTGTTCAGAGGATTATGATTAATTGCCTATAACTTTTTGTTTTTTTTGTTTTAAAAATCTTTATATGGCCTTTAATATCCTTCCTCCTAATTCTTGTCTAGCTAAATAAAAATAAAATTTAAAACCAATTAATTTTACCACATTTTAACTACCAAATTCAGAATATAAATGTTTTTGCCCAATGGTATAACTCTTGGAATAAAGTATATACTTAGTATAATTATACATGCAAGATTTAGCCTAAAAAGGCAAGAGGGCAAAATTTTGATATGTGCATCACATCTCTATTCCTTTTATATATGCATTGGCACCTACTATACACATAAAGGGGTGGTGTTTGCAAGATGTCACAATACACTTTTTATCATTCTGATGAAATCTCCTGATTTAATGGATGCGTCAGGGCACACCCAATGTTTTAGAGGCTTCAGCAGAGTCCCTAAATAATCTTCAAGCTATCTGGGATTTTCAAGGTTTCTGCTGCTGATGGTGCTGCAATGGATTCTCTTCTAAACTTTACCACATCTACATAGGTTTCCAGCCTTGGCAACTTTAAGACTTGTGGACTTCATGGCTGGCTTGCAAATTCCGGGAGTTGAAGTCCACAAGCCTTAAAGTTGCTAACGTTAAAGAGTCCTGGTATAAGAGATGGTTGCTTCTACATTGCAAAGCTCTACTATGAAGATGCTTCAGAGTTATCCAAAGCTCCACACCCAGTCTGGCAGTTCCTTGAAAATGTGTACAGCTGTACCAAATTACTTAAATTCTAAGTGCTATTTTGGTTTTGCATTGGAGCTAAGATTTCTGGATCTGTGTAATTTTGTTCTGACTTCTCTAACTTGATCAGGCCTTTTCTAAATTTACATGTTAATACACAATTCCTTCACATCTTTATAGTTCTACAGAAAACCACCATTTTTGCTCATGCTTCTTTGGTCACCTTACTTGCCCTCTGCTAATTAATGCAGCTTATCTAACCATTTTGAAAAAAATTAGGCTCTCAAGAAGAGCCTTTGATAGCATAGCACTTGGCAAGGATTTGTTCCACTCTTTAAAACTTTTCTGTAAGAAACAGAACTTTCTTTCTTTTTTTTTTAATTGAAAAGTTTTACAGTACATTTTTTAATACAAAACCCCACCCATCCCCCTCCCCTCTCCCCAAACCTCCCCAACTCTCCCCTCCCCTCCCCCCCTCCCCGACTTCCCAGAGCCAAATACAGGGTATAAAAATACAAACAAACATAATCTAAAATATGCAAACAACAATAAAATATTAAATTCTATCGCACTTTAACTCTTAATAAAATAACTACAAGCTAGTTATACATCATATAAATCCACTACTTATTCAAATGCTAAGTGAAACTTTTTAGTCCCATATTTATTCTGGATATAATCAATCCATCTTCTCCACTCCACAATGTATCTCTGTTGCGATTGGTCTTTCAAATACGCTGAGATCTTTGCCATTACCGCCAAATTGGAAACTTTTAAAGTCCATTCTTCTATAGTCGGCAGTTCTTCCTTCTTCCAATATTGCGCTACTAAAAGTCTCGCTGCCGTAATTAAATTCAACATCAACTTAGTGTCCACAACAGTAGTATCTGTGATAATACCCAATAAAAACAGTTGCGGACAAAACTTTATCCTTTTCTTGAATATTAAACAGAACTTTCTTATTAACATACCTTTACTTTATTTTGTAAGATACTTCCTTTATGAAAGATAATCCTGTTTTGATTTTCTTTACTTCCTGATCAGATGGGCCTTGTTCTTGTTCTTTTGTTGCTATTCCTGTTCACACCATTTAGTTACCTGTCATTTCTCCTTGTCAAAGAACTTTGCTTAAGTTAGTCTTAGTTTGCAATTTTTAGCACCACACCTGAAGAATTCCAGTTATATAGCACTCAAGCAATCTAGCAGCAAATTCTACATTTAGTAAAAATGCATTCTGGCAGTAGGCTTCTAAACGTAGCCACTTGCAATGAACCTAAGAAAACAATACATCTAATTTGGTCAATGGTAACTAAATTCAGAGCTATATTTCTCCCCTGGCTAGAAACAAGCCTTTTTTTAAAAAAAGAAAGAAAGAAAAAATGAAAGAAAGAAAAAAGAAAGAAAGGAAGGAAGGAAGGAAGGAAGGAAGGAAGGAAGGAAGGAAGGAAGGCTTTAAAGACGAAATTGAGCTATATAGTTATAGTTATAGTTATAGTTTATTTGATTTATATACCGCCCTTCTCCTTGGTGGGACTCAGGGCGGTTCACAGGGCATACATAAGAAACACTATACAAAAATTAAAAAGAATTAAATCCATGCCCAATTAAAAACAGAAGTACAGATTAAAAACAATTAAAAGCCCATAATCCCCCATCAGGCCAGACCAGCTAATTCGAACAGATGGGTCTTCAGGCCCCGACGGAAAGTTCGAAGGTCTGGTGCCATCCGGAGCTCCACCGGCAATTGATTCCATAAAGCCGGAGCCCCCACAGAGAAGGCCCTCCCCCTGGGGGCCACCAGTCGACATTCCCTGACTGGCGGCACCCTGAGGAGGCCCTCTCTGTGGGAACGCACAGGGCGGAGGGGAGTCGATGCCGGCAGCAGGTGGTCCCTGAGGTAACCCTGAGCTATATCTCAGTTTGCATTCCTGAAAGCCAAGATAATAAT
This sequence comes from Vipera ursinii, assembly GCF_947247035.1. NCBI lineage: Eukaryota > Metazoa > Chordata > Lepidosauria > Squamata > Viperidae > Vipera > Vipera ursinii. The sequence goes on along the minus strand of NC_139512.1, from coordinate 150,331,872 downwards.
GTGGACTGCCTCTGCCTGAAGCAAATTAGCAGCTTGGTTTCACATAAAAACCATATGACTATATATCTTGTGGAATGTGTATGGTGTATGCCTATAATCGAGGGACAACTTACATCACTGGAGTCCATTGGAATTTGGTGACTTATGCATTCAAACAAACAAACAAAGAGCAATAGCAAACTTATATACCGCTTCACAGTGCTTTACAGCCCTCTCTAAGCAGTTTATAGAGTCGGCATATTGTGCCCCTCCCCCCCCCAAAAAAAATCTGGGTCTTCATTTTCCCGACCTTGGAAAGATGGAAGGTCTTCTTCATTGTTCTGATTGGAAGCACAGAAGGTATAACCTCATCATAAGCACGTAAGTTTAAAGGTAAAGGCTTCCTCTTCTCATGGTGCCTAAAGGGTTCCATCTATGTTGTTTTCTTAACAACACTGTGGGAGTGATTTACAACTGGCTTCTTTTGGGATTGAGTTATTTATTTTTTTAAAGTGTCCCTGTTTAGTCTGTAGCCTGGAATTGATTGATTGTTAAACAGTCAATGGTCAGAATGTAAATGTTCACACAGCAGGACCAACTTACATAGCAAGCAACCATAAAGAGTCAATCCAACATCTTCAAGTGAGGATTGCTATGATAAAATAAATAACATGTACAGTAATAAACTAAAAAGACCACCTCTGTGTCTGCTCAGAAATTGAACTTGAGTTTGTGACTCACATTGTACTACATTGTTCTGTATATCATGCCTGGTTACTTGAACCTTTTGTTTGTAAATGCTCACACAACTGCAACAGATCAGCTATTATGAGAACAAACTATTGAAATTTCCAGAAAGGTTGGAAAAACATCTAACAATTCCAGTTGCTGTTAGAAGCTATTGGGTATGCCCAACAACTAATGATATTTAGACTCAATTATTTATGTTTTATAAAACCTGAGCATTATGGCCTCTGATTCTGGTATTTCCTAATTATCTTCTAAACAGAACTATCTAGGTCTAATTCTGCTCAGCTTTTTTGAGTTCACCTTAAGTCAGCCAGGGGCTGTCACTTGCTATGGTATAGAAAAGTTTGCAGGTAGTCCTTGACTTAAGACCACAATTGAGCCCAAAATTTCTATTGCTAAGCAAGAAAGTTGTTAAGTGAGTTTTGCCCCATTTTATGACCCTTCTTGCCATAGTTGTTAAGTGAATCACTGCAGTTATTAAGTTGGTAACTTGGTGTTTAAGTGAATCTGACTTCCCATTGACTTTGCTTGTCAGAAAGTTGCAAGAGGTGATCAAATGATCCCAGGACACTGAAACTGTCATGAGTCAGTTACCGAGCATCTGAATGTTGTTCACATGACCATGGGGATGCTTTAGTGGTCGGAAGTATGAAAAATGGTCATAAGTCACTTTTTTCAGTGCTGCTGTAACTTCAAATGGTCGCTAAAGGAATGGTTATAAGTTGAGGACTACCTGTACTTGGATTGAAATCATATTGTAATCTTAAGGGATAGTTAATAAATGTCACATGATCCTAACTATCATCTGATCCAGCACGACATATGATTTTATTTATAACATTTTCAAACTCCCTAGGGCTAGGATTGAGCAATAAAAATAAGACTCTACGCAAGCATTGTTAAGGATAATCACAGTAAGCTAACCAGTAAAAAAACGAAACAGCAGCAAGGAGAATTTTGTAAGCAAAATATCTGAGCCATATTTACTTTTTTTTTAAAATTGCTGTGGTCCAAAGACACGGGGTGAAGGCAGAGGAGCTTTCTGTGGTGAATGAGTTTTAACTACAATGTTTCTAGTGGATTTTTCCTTCTGGAAGAAACAACTTTGTTGTGAATTGTATGAACTGAACAGGCTTTGATGAAAATGTCTTATTTATCTTCTAGGCCAAAGCTTCTAATTATTTTGTGCAGTTCAAGGTATAACCTGCAACTTGAATTGCATCACAAAATGTGAAGCTCTGTGAAAAGATGGGCATTTCAGTTTGCTTTTAAATGCAGTCAATAATAGTTAGGTAAAAAATTATGTTTACAAAGACAAGTTCAGGAAGGATGTAATATCACAACTGCCTTTGCCACTAGTTATATGAATGACCATGAACAGAAGAATCCTATTTCAGAAAGCAAAGTGTCATGACCTATACTCCTGGCCAAAGCTGTAGTAATAATTGGACTGGACAAATATGTCATTCTCACTATCAACAAGGGAAAAATAGTGAAACTGAAAGGTGAAGTAGTGAAAACTGAAGGTATCAAGGTGCCTTATAAAAATAACATCTGGATGAAGATCACCACAAATACCTGGGCATCCTTGAAGCTGACATCAAGCACACCGAAAACAAGAAGAAGGTTAGAAGGTTATCATGACCTTAAAGTCCAAACTCATTGGAGGAAATACTATGAAGGCAATTAACACCTGGACAATTCAAGTCATTAGATACACAACTGGAATCAAACAGAACTAAAAGCCCCAATAGGAAGACCAGAAAAATAATTACAGTGAACTATGCCCTTCATCCATGTAGCAATGTTGACAGAACCTACTTACCAAAGAAAGTGGGCTAATGCCTCCTTAAGTAACACCAGCTGCCTGCAATTAGTGCAGGTTCGCGTCCCACCAGGCTCAAGGTTGACTCAGCCTTCCATCCTTCCGAGGTAGGTAAAATGAGGACCCAGATTGTTGGGGGCAATTAAGCTGACTTTGTAATAATGCCGCTTGGGGTGTGTGTGAAAGCCCTAATAAGCAGGCATATACATAGAATGAAGGCTACTGCTACGCTTGTAAGCCGCCCTGAGTCTTCGGAGAAGGGCTGGATATACCGGTAAATGGAATTAAAATAAATAAATAAAATAAGTGAGCATGTAATGTTGCAAGGACATCAGTCAGTTGAAGAAGAAAAAGACCAAACTGACCATGGCAAGACAAAGCATTACATGACCAAAACAAAAAACCAAACCCAAAATCAACTAGCAGACCAATCAGATAACAAGACCTGGCAATGGCTAAGAGCAGGAAAGTTGAAGAAAGAGACAGAGGGACTAATTCTGATTACACAAAACCTAGCCCAAGAACTAAGGCACACAAAACTAGACTGAAGAAGACAGTAGCAGAGAGCTGAAGAAATAGTGGACAATCTAGTTAGCTTCTGAAAGAAGAGCAAACAGACCGACTACGGACAATGGCATGACAAAGTACCAATAGTGATGCATTGGAATATCTGCAAGGAATGCCATTTGCTTGCAAGCCAGAACTGGTGGGACTGGAAAAACTGGAGAAAATTGCAAAATATAAAGACCTGCAAATATAAATAATATGGCGTGCCAAAAGAAAGGAAAGGTAGTACCAATGGTAAAAGCTGGTTGGGTACAATCTCAAAACATATACGGAGGACTACTTATACACCATAGCCATTGACAAAATCCTATCAGTCAATTGCAAAAGGCAGTTTTACTTGGAACAGCTTACATCTTATGAGGATATCTTTAACACCATCAAACAACATCTGCCTATCCCAAGTCCTTGTGAATGACTTGCTAAGTGGATAAAAATGTCAAAACTAGTCAAAATTTCTGGCTGAGTATGCAGCTAAACATAATTGTTATTATTCTGTCCCTCATTTTCACTTTTCTTTCCTGGAGAAAAAGCTGGTCTAGAAATGCTCTTTGATGAAATAATAAACCATGAATTGTTTTAACCATCACTTGTTGAAAAGGCTGCAGTTCTACATTCATTTGTGACAGACGGTAATTCATGCAAGAGAGAATGGATTGCTCTAACTCATCCTTTTCTGATTCCAATTCCCCTTGCACTAACCTCTGCTTCAAATTAGTTGCTTCACAACTCCAGACCTCTTACAAATGTAGTACAAATGACAGTACTATGACAGCCATGCCAAAAAAATGTCTATGGAGATTCTCAAGTCATCTAGGTCATAATTATCCCAAAGATGCCTTTTTCAGGAGGCAACTGGATTTTCTTGTTTTTCTCTGAAGACGTTTCACTTCTCATCCAAGAAGCTTCTTCAGCTCTGACTGGATGGTGGGGAATGGAAAGATTTATACTCCTTGCGGACAGCTGTTCATCTGCATTCTTTAATGCTACCTAGAAGCTTATCTGGAGGCTTATCCCCTGAGGACACAGATAAGCCTCCAGGTATCATTAACAACTCACTAAAAGAACGCAAATGAACAGCTGTCTGCAAGGAGTATAATTTTTTACCTTTCCCCACCATACCGTCAGAGCTGAAGAAGCTTCTTGGATGAGAAGTGAAATGTCTTTAAAGAAAAAACAGGGAAGTCCAGTTGCCTCCTGAAAAAAGCATTTTTGGGGGACATGCCAAAAAAAAGAAATGAATAAAACAAAATCCTTTTGCAGGTTGTGCAAAATACCACAGTGGGAAAGGAAGGGAAGAAAGAAGCTGGATTTGGTGAGTGGTTAATCTCTAGTCAACTCAGGATAGCTTTCTACTCAATCCTTTTCATTGAACACCTAACCACAGAGTCTTGGGAGGGGGGGGGGGCTTCAGACTACTTCAGTGTTATCCAATCCCTCATCGTTAGCAGTTGCATAATAGTTTGTGAGGTGTCTTACCTGGCTGTCTGAGGTAATTGTACTTGTCTTTTATGGAAAAGACTTGTGACACATTTCTCGGACTGCCCTCCTAAAAACCAGCTCTACCACATATAGGAAATCATCATTCATTATTATCAGCCTTTCCCTTTGCAAAAAAAAAATGCTCAGACTGCCTGTCAGATATTTACCATAGATAGGTATGTGTGTGTGTGTGTGTGCTTTCAAGCCGTTCTTGACTTCTGGTGACTGTCTGGATCAGTTCCTGTAATATTTTTTGGGCAAGTTTTTTTAGTTTGCTCTTGTCTGCCTCCTAGGGCAGAGAGAGTGAAGTAGCCTAAGGACCACTCAGGACGACAGGCTAGTTAACAACAGGTTTATTAAGAGCAAGGCAAACATGGAATAACTTGTCCGGCTTTTATAGCCGGCAGCTGGAAGTGCGGACCAATCAGAGGTGGTTATTTTGGCGCCGTGTCAAACAAGGACCAATCCGCGCCGTCTTCTCTTGACAGCTCCGGCTTCCGCATGGTTGGTGTTTTGACAGCCGCGAGCTGTCAGTGGTTGCGCCTGCGCTGTGCGGTGGACGCTTTGACAGCTCAGGCTTCCTCATGGTCCGGAGTTTGACAGCCGCGAGCTGTCAGTGGTGGCGCCTGCGCTGTGCGGGGAACTTTGACAGCTGTCAAAGTTCCCGCGTGTTTTTTCCTGTCAGACGGCTTTTTACTTTATACACTTTGTCGATGGAGTATTATTGAACTGTTTACACATATAACACACCCCTTACCCCTCCCCTGGTGCGTTTCTTCCGTCTTGGATGTTTGAACCTGCCCACTGATAGTCTTTTAGGTAGGTGGGTGGTCTTCGATTCCTGTTTGAGCGGCGAAGGGGTGGAGGCTGGTCTGGTTCTGGTTGGTCGTTTTGCTGTTCCTCTTCCTGGTTTGGGATAGGCAGCATTTCCGGTGGGGGTTGTATCTCGGTATTGTCAGGTTGGTCAGAATTGTGTGGTGGTTGTCTGGGTCTGAGCTGGTCAATATGGCGGCGTATGTTGCCATGTGCTTGCGTGGCTATAAGGTATGAGATGGGTCCCGTTTGTTTTATTACTGTCCCTTGGACCCACTTGTTCTTATCTGTGTATGACCGTGCCCATATCAATTGACCCGGGTTGAGTGTGCGGGTGGGGTGGGGGTGCTCTTTTTCTTCTGGACATGTGTCAGGGTGTATTCTGTCGAGCCTTGTTATCAGCCGCCTCCCCCATCTTAATTCAGCCGGTGATTTGCCTGTTGTTGTGCAAGGGGTTGTGTGTTGTGAGAAGAGGAACTGGCTGAGACGCCTCTGCCAGTTCCCTTTAATGAATTTTTTTAAAGCTTCCTTTGTGGACCGTACCATAATCTCAGCCATCCCGTTCGACGATGGGTGGAACGTCGCCGACGTGACCAGCCTAATACAATTCTTCATAGCGAACATCTGAAATTCACGAGAGGTGAATTGAGGTCCGTTGTCTGAAACTATGGTATCTGGGAGGCCGTGTGTAGCGAATATTTTTCGTAAGGCTTGAATAGTGGCTTCGGACGTTGTTTTTCTAAGGGGAGTGACTTCCAGCCATTTAGAATGGCTGTCCACTACAATTAAGAAACTTTGACCCTGGATAGGTCCAGCAAAATCTATATGTATTCGTGACCAAGGGTTCCTTGTAGTTTCCCATTTATGGATTGGCGCTTGGGGTGGCTCGTTCCTGGTCGCTTGACAGGTATAACACCCACCCACATACTTTTCTATTTGTTTATCTATGCCTGGCCACCACACATAACTTCTAGCCATCGCCTTCATTTTTACAATGCCTGGGTGTCCTTCATGTAAAATGTGTAATGTTTGGTCTATGTTTTTCTCTGGTATGATGACTCTATTTCCCCACAGCAGGCATCCTCTATGTGTTGAGATCTCATTTTTTCTGTTAAAATATGTTTGGAATTGAGGTTGTGGGTTTTTTGCTGGCCACCCTGTTGTGGCCCATTTGAGGATTCTGGTAAGTATTTTATCTTTAGCTGAATTACTGGCTATAATGTTTGCAGTCAAGGGGCATTCTGGAAGTTGGGAGATTGCTAAAATCTGTCCGGCAGGGGCTGGGTCTGCGTCTATGTTTTGCATGGGTAGTCTGCTGAGGCAGTCAGCGTGTCCCAATTCTTTACCTGGCTTATGTATTAGTTGATAGGAATAGGCTGCTAAGAATGTTGACCATCGTAATATTCTGGGAGAGAGAATTTGGGGAGTAGTTTTATTCCAGGTGAATATGCCTAGCAGGGGTTTGTGATCTGTAATTATAGTAAATGGTCTTCCATACAAGTAGTCGTGAAATTTTTTGACCCCTGCTACTATCGCTAGGGCTTCTCTGTCTATTTGTGCGTAGTTTCTTTCAGCTTTGGTCAGAGTGCGTGAATAGAATGCTATGGGTCTTTGTGTACCGTCCTTGAATAAGTGACTTAACACAGCCCCGATTCCATAAGGAGAGGCATCACAAGCGATGCATATTGGGGTGTCTTCCCTGAAAAGGGTAATAGTTGAGCTGTGACAAATAATCTTTTTTAACGATTGGAAACTATTTTCATGTTCCTTGGTCCAGGACCAAGCTGTGCCCTTGTCCAGGAGCCTATGTAGAGGTTCCGCAATAGTGGCTTTATGGGGGATGAAGGCATGGTAAAAGTTTAATAGTCCTAAAAAGGATTGAAGCTCTTGCTTATTCCTAGGGCTGGGTGCGGTTTGAATAGCCTTTAGTTTTTCTGTGGTGGGGTGAATGCCCTGGCTATCAATTTTGTACCCTAGGAATTCTGTAGATGTGACTCCAATAGAGCACTTTTCCCGCTTAAGTTTGAGGCCGGCTTCTCTAAGCCGGCTCAGCACAGCTGACAGCCTGTCAGCTAGACTAGCTTCGTTTTCCCCGGCGATGAGAACATCGTCGAAATAGGGGCAGACCCCGGGTATTCCCTTCAGGGTCTTCTCCATGATACCCTGGAAGATACCCGGGGCTGCCGATATGCCGAATTGGAGCCTTTTAACTTTAAAGGCACCGCGGTGGGTGACAATAGTCTGAGCTTCCGCGGTGTCGTCAGTGACAGGCAGTTGCAAATACGCCTGCGTGAGATCAAGTTTGGCAAAAATGGCGCCAGAGCGGATGGAAGCAAATACGTCCCTTACCGCTGGCACCGGGTAAGCATGGGGGCTGAGGGCTAAGTTGACTGTCGCCTTATAGTCTGCGCACACTCTGATCTCACCATTAGGTTTGATTGGGGTGACAATAGGGGTCTCCCAGGTTCCCCCCTCTGTTGGCTCAAGCACCCCCAGTCCTATGAGGCGATCTAGTTCGGCTTCAATTTTTTCTTTAAGGGCAAAGGGTACCCTCCTAGCTCTTATTTTAATTGGTTGGATTGCTGGGTTTAGCTGCAAGGAAATGGGGGGACCGGTATATTTCCCTAAAGTGCCATCGAAGACGTCAGCATACTTGTCGCAAACGGCTTCCAGGCTGGGTGCTTGAATGGTATTTACCCCCGTTAAGGCGATGCCTAGTGGGCCGAACCAGTTTAGCCCTATCAAGTTGGTACGGTTCCCCGGCGTAACTAAAACCTCTAAAGGACCCTTGAACCCCTTGTACTGCACTACGACCTTAGCTCTCCCTTCCAGAGGAATGGGGGTTTTCTGGAAATCCGCTAGATGTACCTGGGTTTGTCTCAAGGGAATTTGTTCTTGGCCTTGCTAACAGATCTCCTGGTATGTTGTTAGCGAAATTAAGGAGACTGCTGACCCAGAGTCCACTTCCATGTGGCAGGGCACCCCCTGAATTTTGACCCAGATCTTAACCTTGGAGCTTATGCTGTTTACCCTGTCAATCGTCTCTACCAGGGGCCCTGGTGGGTTTACTCTGCTGGCCTGGGCAGCCGGCCTACCTGGGGAATTTGCCTCCACATCATTGACGTTGTCCCGGCCCTTGCTGCGGCACACCGGCTTGATGTGGCCAACCTTCCCGCAATTGTGGCATTTCGCGTTTCTAAAGCGGCAGCTTCCTCGGGCATGATTGCCCCCGCAGCTGGCACAGGCGGCTCGTTGCTCGTGACGCGGTGACGGCGGAGGGGGGTTCCTGGACCTACGGCGGTCTGACGGGTCGCCTCTCCTCGGTTGCCGGCGCTCCATCCTGCGCTGCAGGGCTTCTCCATCTGTGAAATCCACCGACTCTCCGCTGTCGCTGAAGGCTGCGCTTTCTTGATAGACGGTCGCAGGGTTCTCTGGGGTCGTGTTTGCCGGCTTCTTCTTGTGGCTGTGCTCGTAAGCCATGATCTCTCTGGTCAGCTCTGCCAGGCTCATGTCGGGTTTGGAAGTTAGTTTCTTCTGTAGCCTCTCGTCCCTCAGACCGATCACCACCTGGTCTCTGATGCGGTCTTCCAGGTCGGGGAAACGGCAGTTCCGTGCAGCGTGTCGGACCCCGGCGATGAACTCGTTGGCGGGCTCGTCCGGCCGTTGTTTCTTTTGGGCAAATTGCACCCGCCAGTACAGTTCTGAACGAGCCGGCATGTAGTATTTGTTCAGCTGGTCCACCAGGTCCGCGTAGGAGACTTCTGTGATGGGCACCGGGCTGAACAACCCGACGGCTGCATCGTACACAGGAGGCCCGCTGATGTACAGCAGAGCGGCGGCCTTTGCTCTGTCGTCAGTGATTTTACTGACGAGGAGGAATCCCTCGACCTGGCCAAGGTGTGATTGCCATCTCTCGGGATGGCGGGTATCAAATTCCCTCACACGGCCGAAGTTTGCCATGTCGTCCGGTCCTGGGTTGCTCCGATGGAAGTTAAAACTTCCGTGTCAGCTCTTTCCGGGAACTTCTTCCACGGCCGTGACTTCAGCTCCGGAGCGATCCCATCCTCGTCGCCAGTGAAGTAGCCTAAGGACCACTCAGGACGACAGGCTAGTTAACAACAGGTTTATTAAGAGCAAGGCAAACATGGAATAACTTGTCCGGCTTTTATAGCCGGCAGCTGGAAGTGCGGACCAATCAGAGGTGGTTATTTTGGCGCCGTGTCAAACAAGGACCAATCCGCGCCGTCTTCTCTTGACAGCTCCGGCTTCCGCATGGTTGGTGTTTTGACAGCCGCGAGCTGTCAGTGGTTGCGCCTGCGCTGTGCGGTGGACGCTTTGACAGCTCAGGCTTCCTCATGGTCCGGAGTTTGACAGCCGCGAGCTGTCAGTGGTGGCGCCTGCGCTGTGCGGGGAACTTTGACAGCTGTCAAAGTTCCCGCGTGTTTTTTCCTGTCAGACGGCTTTTTACTTTATACACTTTGTCGATGGAGTATTATTGAACTGTTTACACATATAACACAGAGAGTGTGACTGGCTCGAGGTCAGCCAGCTGCCTTTGTGGCCAAGGCAGGACTAGAATTCATGGTGTTCCTGTTTCTAGCTCAGGGCCTTAAACTAGCCACTGCATCAAACTGGCTCTTGCCATGGATAATGCTCATAGATAGTAGCAACTGTTTTTAATGGAAATTTCACTATACAGTGTTTTGTCTTGAAGCAAAACTTTACAGGCATCTTTAACAAAAAGTCTGTACATGTTTTTAATCTCCTCTTCTCCCAGGTCATGATAGCTGAAAGTTGATGTCCATCCATATTTCATCACTAAGATCTAACTGTGCTGCAAATTCCATGCCGTTCTAATAAAGAACATAAAAACTATAGCTACAGGGGCATTCATATTTTTCCCATGCTAGAGAATGGGAAGCAGAACCCTGAAGAGCTGACTTTGGGTTGCTGTAGACTTCAGATTGATTGTGGGGTTCATTAATTTACTTCCAAAATCTGGGTCTTCAAATCATGTTGAGCAGACTTTGGACTACCTAACATGATACCTTATATTAATATCTAGAATCATCTGAATGGGTAAGTTTACAAATTCAGTCGGTCCATCAGTTAATCGAATCAGGCAAACTATCGAGCTTCACATAATGTGTGAGTCCAATCTGCATGGATGCAGTGTCAGTATTGTTCACCAGCTGCATGTTAACTGACAATGTGGAGTTGTTCTAGTGTCAGGGCTTTTTTTCTCATAGAACACTCAGAACGGCGTTCCGGCACCTTTTTTTTGAAGAAGAAAAAAAAAGCTTTTGCACAAGCTGTGCTGCTATTGGCTTAAGCCTATTGCAGGCTTTGCTCTTTTATGACTCAGGGACTTCAACTCCCAGAATTCCTGAGTCAGCTATTCTATTGGCTTTTGGAAGCCAATAGGAATTGCTGCTGAGCTTGCCAAAAGACCCAGCAGGCAAATGTTGCACAGGCAAGTTGCAGCAAAGTCTCCCCAACTCCTCCCTGCTCCCCAACTATACCTTCTCAACTAGGTAAGTAAGATATTATTTGCAAATAGGATATCCAAGTATGACTCAAGGAAATTTTCTCTGCATGGAGGGAGTAGTGGTTTGTTTCACTTTGTTTTACTTTTCAAATTGCTGTAGGGAAGAAATGATGATTAGAAAAAGGCAGGAAGTTATTTTTATTAGCAAGAATTCATTTATCCCATGCTAGATCTTTGGGAGCTTAGTACCACCAGCACAGAACATTTGCTTTTCTGAAACTTTATTCAAATTCAATTCCTGATAGGGGCATTTGAAAAAAAAAGTTATTTATTAAATTTATATGCTGACTATCTCACCAGGGTGACTCTGAAGTCAAGGAGAGGGCTTGCAACTTCTGTTTGTAGTTATCCACATTTCTGCACACTGATATAATCGGCCATTGTACAAATACAGAGCCTATCATGCTTTTATATTTACCGTATATACTTGAGTATAAGCCGACTCGAGTATAAGCCGAGACCCCAAATTTCACCCCCCAAAACTGGAAAAAGTTGTTGACTCGAGTATAAGCCGATCCGCCGTTCTGCAAGCCTCTGCCGCCAGCAGAGGGTCGATCCGCCATTTTGCAAGCCTGAATACACAGGAATACCCTGTGTGGCCTTGGCTCTCCGGGAAGCCCTGGCTGTCCGCTTCCTCGCTCCACGCTGCTATTCGGGGCCCGTGCGTTCCCCGGGCAAATCGCGGTGCCCAGCAGGCGAGGAAACACGCCTGCTCCAGTCGCCCCCCTTCCCTCAGGAGACGCGAAGCAAGTGACCGCCCAGAGCTTACCGAGGACTTGCTTCGGTGCTTCCAGGATCGCGCGCACCTCTCCCAAGCCGCCGCCCGGAGACCTGCCGAAGTTTGGGGAGGTTTGGGGAGGTGCGCGCGCACCTCCCCAAACCTCCCCAAACGTCGGCAGGTCTCCGTTCCTCTGTGCCCTGCCTGCCTGCTTCTTTCCACAGCGGAAAGAAGCAGGCAGGCAGGGGGCGGAGGAACGGAGACCCGGCGACGTTTGGGGAGGTTTGGGCGCCTCCCCAAATATCCCCAAACGTCGCCGGGTCTCCGTTCCTCTGTGCCCTGCCTGCCTGCTTCTTTCCACAGGGGAAAGAAGCAGGCAGGCAGGGGGCGGAGGAACGGAGACCCGGCGACGTTTGGGGAGGTTTGGGCGCCTCCCCAAATATCCCCAAACGTCGCCGGGTCTCCGTTCCTCTGTGCCCTGCCTGCCTGCTTCTTTCCACAGGGGAAAGAAGCAGGCAGGCAGGGGGCGGAGGAACGGAGACCCGGCGACGTTTGGGGAGGTTTGGGCGCCTCCCCAAATATCCCCAAACGTCGCCGGGTCTCCGTTCCTCTGTGCCCTGCCTGCCTGCTTCTTTCCCCTGTGGAAAGAAGCAGGCAGGCAGGGGGCGGAGGAACGGAGACCCGGCGACGTTTGGGGAGGTTTGGGCGCCTCCCCAAATATCCCCAAACGTCGCCGGGTCTCCGTTCCTCTGTGCCCTGCCTGCCTGCTTCTTTCCCCTGTGGAAAGAAGCAGGCAGGCAGGGCACAGAGGAACGGAGACCCGGCGACGTTTGGGGATATTTGGGGAGGCGCCCAAACCTCCCCAAACGTCGCCGGGTCTCCGTTCCTCCGCCCCCTGCCTGCCTGCTTCTTTCCACAGGGGAAAGAAGCAGGCAGGCAGGGCACAGAGGAACGGAGACCCGGCGACGTTTGGGGATATTTGGGGAGGCGCCCAAACCTCCCCAAACGTCGCCGGGTCTCCGTTCCTCCGCCCCCTGCCTGCCTGCTTCTTTCCACAGGGGAAAGAAGCAGGCAGGCAGGGCACAGAGGAACGGAGACCCGGCGACGTTTGGGGATATTTGGGGAGGCGCCCAAACCTCCCCAAACGTCGCCGGGTCTCCGTTCCTCCGCCCCCTGCCTGCCTGCTTCTTTCCGCTGTGGAAAGAAGCAGGCAGGCAGGGCACAGAGGAACGGAGACCCGGCTTCGTTTGGGGAGGTTTGGGGAGGTGCGCGCGCACCTCCCCAAACCTCCCCAAACTTCGGCAGGTCTCCGGACGGCGGCTTGGGAGAGGTGAGCGCGATCCCGGAAGCTCCAAAGCCTCAGCCGCGCACAAGTCCTCGGTAAGTTTTTTTGTTGACTGGAGTATAAGCCGAAGTGGAATTTTTCAGCCCAAAAAGTGGGCTGAAAAATTCGGCTTATACTCAAGTATATACGGTATATGGAACAGATACATTACCTGAAATTTTTGGAATGTGTAAAAAATTTGACCCAGCCCAGAAACTCATTTCCCATTGTTTGTGTATATAGAAAGTAAACCCTGAAATAGATTTGGAAAGAGCAAGGACTTTGATTAAATGGAAATGTTGGTAAGAAGCATAGAACTGTTGAGTTAATTTGCAGCTGTTTCTGCTGTTTTCTTTTTATGTGCTTATGATTTTACATCACATTTTAAAATCAGCCAAATTGAATAGGAATAAGATTGTGACTGAAAGAATACTAATTCTGAAATATAGTAAATATCTTTAACAAGTAACGTTAAATTTACCTTTAGTGTAATTTGCTTGTTTACTGTAGCTAAAACTGGATATTATATTTCTAAAGCATTAGTTTGGATCATTGGAAAGAAAAAAGATTTAATGAGGAAAACTGTGGTTAAAGAAATTGTTTGATCCAATAATAAAATTTCATTGATAATTGATGAATCAACCACAATAAGCAAAAAAACTACCCTCATAGTGTTTGTTCGATGCTGTATCGAAGGTATGGGAATGAATTCACCAGTAAATTTGTTTTTGGACTTGGTAGAACTTGAAAAAGTAACAGCAGAAGGAATATTTGATTCCTTACTCCAATGTCTTTACTCTTATGGGATGACAGAAGATTATTTGAAAAAATATTTGATTTCTCTGGCATGCGATGGCGCTGCTGTGATGATAAAAGTGGAGTGGAGTGAAAAAATTGCTGTCAGAACATTTTCCTTCTATTATAGTTTGGCATTGTGCTAATCATAGACTAGAATTATCAGTAGGTGATGCTGCCAAGGAAACTTCAGGAATAAATAAATTCCAATCATTTATTGATAAACTGTATGTCATATACCATGCTTCACCAAAGAATAGCAGAGAGTTGCATTTGTGTGCAGAATTACTGGGGACTGAGCTGCTGAAAATTGGAAGAATTTTAAGTACCTGATGGGTGTCATCTAGTTTGCGTACAGCTTTGGCTGTATGGAATAATTTTGAATCCCTTGTGTATCATTTTGAACAAGCAATGCATGATCCTACAAGAGATAAAAATGATAAATGCACTTATGATGGCTTGAAAAGAAAAATAACATCTACAGAATTTTTACTGGACCTAGGATTGATGTGTGACGCTCTCCAAGAATTGTAAGATTTAAGTTTGGATCTACAGGACTGCAACATCGACTTGTATAAGGCAAATAAGAAAATAAAAATACTGGTACAAGTTTTTGAAGAAAGAAGACAGAACTTTGGGCCCTATTATAAATGTGTTGTTGCTGCTGTAAGTGATCGTCGCTTTTGTGGAGTTTTACTTCACAAAAGAGATTCAAAAAAGGATCCTCCCATTGACCCAAGTATATTTTATACAAAATTGAAAGAGTCAATTGAAAAAAGATTACTTGATAGCAAAGACGATGAGTTGGCATATTGGTCTCGCATACTTGATCAAAAACATTGGCCTGAAGTTGTTAATACTCAACTGACATTTGGAGAAGTGGAAATTAGAAACTTATCAATCAGACTGCAACTAAATGAAAGATAAATGATTCGTGGATTCCGTGAATACATTCTCGAAAAGACATATCCAGAAAAACTGTTGCATTTGATACGGACTCTGAATACCATTCCTATTTCTTCAAGTGAATGTGAACGTGGGTTTTCACAGATGAATCTAATTGCCACCCCAACAAGAGCTTCGTTAAAGGCTAAAACAATTTCAGCACTTTTGTTCATCAAACGTTGGACCACCTCTAAGATTTTTCGATCCTTCAAAGTACGTTGATCTGTGGTTACTCAGAGGATGACATTCGGCCATAGATACTAAGAACAAGGAAAGGAGTCAAGAAGATTTGCCAGACGCGAATTGGACAAAAGTTTGGAATTTTCTATGAACATTTGCCTTAAATACAATAAATTAAATGTATGTTAAGAATTGAATATATAATTGTTTAATTATATAAATAAATATATAAATAAAATTATATAAATAAAAGATTAACAAGATGAGAGTTCTGGCACCTTTTTTTTTTTTAAAGAAAAAAAGCCCTGACTAGTGTTATTCTCATTTGGCACTTGTGTCTCTGCGGTGGGGTTTATGAGTGTCAAGTGATGAAAGTAGCACTGGGCTGTAAACTTTGCATGACTGTTGCGATGTTGCCTGCATATACAAAAAAGGATGGTGTTTACATCACAAGAGTAGAATGCTGCTTTCCTTGTTTCAGCAAAAGTGTCAGGCCCTGTAGACATGTCTGTCACTAGGTTTCTTTTCATTGGAAAGCCGCAACTAT
Source organism: Vipera ursinii (assembly GCF_947247035.1). NCBI lineage: Eukaryota > Metazoa > Chordata > Lepidosauria > Squamata > Viperidae > Vipera > Vipera ursinii. Next base: position 150,316,402 of record NC_139512.1, on the reverse strand, counting down.
GAGTTTTGTTCCACAACAACTTATGTAAACTAGATTTTCAGAACTCTAGGAAGGTGTGTTTTAAAAGGAACAAAGGATCCTTGTTTAAAAAAAAACCCTTCAAGGCCAAAAACTGGCTTGGAGGAACACCTTTTGATTCAAAACACATGCTACATCAGGCCAGCGATAGTTCAGTGGAGGACACATGTGTGAATTGTTTTATGTGGCTTGAAAACTTTTTTAGGGGGGGAAAGATCATGCAGAAATGTACCCATTCCCCCCCAAATACACACAGACATGCACACATACCTACACACAGCCAGACTAAGCTGTGGGCATGAAAAATCAGAACGATCCGCAAGGGCTTCCTATTTGTGGCTAGTGGGATGTTTCATCAAACTTTGTCACCATGGCAAATACTTTATTGTACATAAACATTTGCTGTGCTGAAAATCCACCCACTCTTGCTGAAAGACGGCCAGGTTTTGTTAAACTGCATTCCAGCTACCCTGCTGACTTTTGAGATAAGTTCTTGCAGTCAGTGTTCCATGCGCTTGAGAAAATAAAGTGTGAAAGGTACAGTTTAAAAGAACAAGTTCGTTTTTAACAGTTCAATTTTTATGTTTTCACGAGAGAACTTCCTTTGGGTTGTTTTTTTTTTTAACTCAAAGAGACATTCACATTTTTGTTCGTTAATTCCTTATTTTCTGCGGTTCTAGGAAAAAGCTGGAACAAGTTATTCTGTTTCCAGTTTTTAAAGCTTTAACAAGAGTTAGACAGATTCTTCAGTTTTAATGAGGCATTATTTAAAAAGATTCCTAGCTGTGCCTGTCTCTGTCCTTTTAGACCAGGGGTTTTAGGTTTAAAACGGATGAATAGATAATAATAATAATAATAATAATAATAATAATAATAATAATAATAATAATAATAATAATAATAATAATAATAATAATAATAATTTAATTTTTATACCGCCCTTCTCCTGAAGGACTCAGGGCGGTGTACAGGGCAATACAATAAAATACAATATATAAAAATTAAAAGAAATATTAAATACAATAGCCCAATTAAATAAATTAATACAAAATGTTAAAATACCCCTAAACCCATCAGACCAGGCTGGCTTGTTCAAATAAATATGTTTTTAGGTCACGTCGGAAGGAGCGAAGGTCGGGAGCCATCCGGAGCTCCACCGGTAAACGGTTCCAAAGGTCCGGCGCGCCCACAGAGAACGCCCTCCCCCTGGGGGCCGCCAGTCGACACTCTTTGACTGACGGCACCCTAAGGAGGCCCTCTCTGTGGGAGCGCACTGGACGAAGGGAAGTTGATGCCGGCAGCAGATGCTCCCGTAAGTAAGATAGATAGATAGATAGATAGATAGATAGATAGATAGATAGATAGATAGATAGATAGATAAGATTGATAGAAGCAGCTAGACAATAATAGAAGCAAGACCAAATGTGATTGATTTTAACTTACAGTTAAAAGAAAGATTAGAAGAAAACTGCTGTCTCCTATCTATCCTAGCATTTAAAAGTACCAATTACTGTATCAGTCTTGCATAACTTTGTATTCTCCAGATGTGCTTGACTCACTGGTAAGGTGAGCAGCTAGTGATGACTGAAGTTATAGTTTGACAGATCTGAAAGCAAAGGTTGATCAGTATTGATTTATTAGCATAATTTATTCAGGTTTAATCCCAGAAGGGAACAAAGGCAGAATTAAGACTGCTTGTCTGGCAAAGACAGACAATTTTGTCTCATTGGCTGAATGCAGGACCAGGAGTGGGAAGATCTGAATTTAAGTCCTAACTTAAGCATGGAGGCAGCTAGATGACCTTAGACCAGTCATTTCTTCTCAGCCCTTGGAAGAATGTAGTGGCAAGTTTCTTCTGAAAATGCCGCTAGAAAACTCCATGGGATTTGTAGTCACTTGAAGGCAAAAAAAAGGGGGAAAAAACCTCAGGGGGAAGGTATTTTTAGATCTTTTTTGGAGAACTAGTTTCCCAAATTCTTTCATTCAATGACCTGCATGATTGTGAATTTTGAAAATATTTAAAATTGTATTTTTTGAATATCTCCACAATTTGGCTGATATTTAGTTTGTAACTATTGGCACCCAAAAATTAATGTAGTGGTGAAAATATTAATCAGATACACCCATCTCCAATATCTCAGGGGCTGCCACAAAGAAGAGGGAGTCAAGCTATTCTCCAAAGCGCCTGAAGGCAGGACAAGAAGCAACGGATGGAAACTAACCAAAGAGAGAAGCAACCTAGAACTAAGGAGAAACTTCCTGACAGTTAGAGCAATTAATCAGTGGAATAAGCTACCTACAAAAGTTATGAATGCTCCAACACTGGAAGTTTTTAAGATTGGACAGCCATTTGTCTGAAATGGTATAGGGTTTCCTGCCTGGACTAGAAGACTTCCAAGGTCCCTTCCAACTCTATTATTATTATTATTATTATTATTATTATTATTATTATTATTATTATTATTATTGTTGTTGTTGTTGTTGTTGTTGTTGTTGTTGTTGTTGTTATTGTTATTATTATTATTATTATTATTATTATTATTATTATTATTATTTTTACTACTACTACTATTACTATTACTATTATTATCTTTCCTTGTTGATGAAGCTAAATGAGTAACCCTCAGCTACTTAACACTCTTTGTAATCAATTCCACAGTGCTGAATGAGGAGGGAATGGGGTGCAGGCAGAAGGAGCCATCCATGTGATACCGAGCTCCTGGAAAGAAAGCTGAGAGTTGAAAAAAAATTCTCTAAACACATTTTCTGTATAGAGGTTTCTGTTCTATATTTATGTGGGAAGCTTGAATTAGTCAGTTTTGTGGATATTGACTGGGTAATTTACACATATATCCTTACCAGAGCCGTGGTGGTAGAATGCAGTATTGCAGGCTAACTCTGCCTACTGCCAGCAGTTCAATCCTGACTAGCTCAAGTTTGAGTCAACCTTCCAACTTTCCTACAGAGATCAGTAAAATGAGGATCCAGATGGTTGGGACCAATATGCTGACTCTCTAAACCAGAGGTCCCCAACCTTTTGGGCACCAGGGACCAGTTCGGTGGAGAGAGGTTTTTCCATGGACCAGAGGCTGCATGGTTTTGTGTGCTGCCTGCATCTTGCAGATGGGGCTTTGTTTGTTTGTGCAGACCGGTTGCTGGCATGCCATGGCCCGGTACTGGTCCACGGACCGGGGGTTGGGGCCCCTTGCTCTAAACCTCTTAGAGAGGGCTGAAAAGCACTGTGAAGCAGTATATAAGTGCTATTGCTACCATCATAAAAAGGACATGTTTACATTACTGATACACTCCTTGATGCAGCAGACTTTTCAAAAGAGGCAGTCAAGGAAACTTAGCAGACATGCGCCCACACAGAGAGACATGTAGGAAGGAAGGACGGTTTCTGTAGTCGAGGCCTTCAACCTGAGAAAAACAGAGAATTGGGAGAGATGTGTGCAGTGCATACCGGAATGTGAATACACCAAATGTCACTTTCTCAAACAATGCAGGAACTCAAAATCCATTACGGGTAGCCCTCAACTTACGACCACAATTGAGCCCCAAATTTCTATTGTTAAATGAGACAGTTGTTAAGTTAATTTTGCCCCATTTTACAACCTTTCTTGCCACAGTTGTTAAATGAATCACTGCAGTTGTTAAGTTAGTAACATGGTTATTAGGCGAATCTGGCTTTCCCATTGATTTTGCTTGTGAGAAGGTTGCAAAAGGGGGACACTGCAACGATCATAAATAGGAGTTAGTTACCAAGTATTTGAATTTTGATCATATGACCATCAGGATGTTGCAATAGTTGTAAGTGTGAAAAACTATCACAAGTCACTTTTTTGCTGCTGTAACTTTGAATGGTCACTGAACGAATGGTTGTTAAGTCAAAGATTACCTGTATCTTTCAAAATCTAGAATAGAATAGAATAGAATAGAATAGAATAGAATAGAATAGAATAGAATAGAATAGAATAGAATAGAATAGAATAGAATAGAATAGAATAGAATCTGGAAGGGACCTTGGAGGTCTTCTACTCTAGTCCCTGCTCAAGCAGGAGAATCTATACCATTTCAGATAAGTGGCTGTCTATACCTGATTTATTTTGTTGGGCATCTTGCCAATGGAAAAAAGACTACGCATTAGAGAAACATGGACAGAAAAGTATATATTCATGAAAATAAAATGCAATATAAAAGAATGAATCTGTACATAGGCAAACTCCTGAAGAAGTGGACAAGATCATGGGGAAGCTGAGCTCCACCACGTGTTTGTTGGACCCATGTCCCTCCTGGCTGATTTATGCGGCTCGGGATGGGACACGAGGCTGGTTCCAGGCAGTGATTACTACTTCTTTGAGCGAGGGTAGCTTTCCCGCCGCCTTGAAGGAGGCGGTGGTGAGACCCCTCCTCAAGAAGCCTGCTTTGGACCCAGCAATATTAAACAACTTTCGTCCGGTCTCCAACCTTCGCTTCCTGGCGAAGGTTGTTGAGAGCGTGGTGGCGCAACAGCTCCCTTTGTTTTTGGATGAAGCTGATTATCTAGACCCATTCCAATCGGGTTTCAGGCCCGGGTACAGCACGGAGACGGCATTGGTCGCGCTGGTGAATGATCTCTGGCGGGCTCGGGACAGGGGCTGCTCCTCTGTCCTAGTCCTTTTAGACCTCTCAGCGGCTTTTGATACCATCGACCATGGTATCCTGCTGTGACGTCTCAGGGGGTTAGGAGTGGGAGGCACAGTTCTTCAGTGGTTCTTCTCCTACCTCCTGGGACGTTCGCAGTCGGTGTTGGCAGGGGGGCAGAGATCGACCTTGAGACCTCTCACTTGTGGAGTTCCTCAGGGATCGGTTCTCTCGCCTCTCCTGTTCAACATCTACATGAAGCCGCTGGGTGAGATCATTCGTGGTTTTGGAGTTGGGTATCATCAATATGCTGATGATACCCAGCTTTTTATTTCGACCCCAAACCACCCCAGTGATGCCCTCGACGTGATGTCCCGTTGCCTGGAGGCGGTCCGGGTCTGGATGGGGAGGAACAGGCTTCGACTCAACCCTGACAAGACTGAGTGGCTGTTCGTGCCGGCATCCCGGGAAATTCTGATTATTTCATCTCTGGCCATGGGGGGTGAGCTATTACCCCCCGTAGATAGGGCTCGCAACTTGGGGGTCCTTCTAGATTCACAGCTCTCTTTGGAAGAGCATATTGGAGCTGTGACTAGGGGGGCCTTTGCACAGGTTCGCCTGGTGCGCCAGTTGCGACCCTATCTAGACCGGGATGCCTTGCGTACAGTCACTCATGCGCTTGTGACCGCTCGTCTAGACTACTGTAATGCTCTCTACATGGAGCTGCCCTTGAGGTCCACCCGGAGACTTCAACTGGTGCAGAATGCAGCCGCGCGAGTTGTCTTGGGGGTTTCCCGATACTCCCATGTTACACCTTTGCTCCGCGAGCTGCATTGGTTACCAGTTGCTCTACGGGTGAAGTTCAAGGTGTTAGTGATGACTTACAAAGCCCTTCATGGCATGGGTCCGGATTACCTACGGCAACACCTGCGGCCGGCATCAACTTCTCTCCGTCCAGTGCGCTCCCACAGAGAGGGCCTCCTCAGGGTGCCACCGATCAAAGAATGCCGATTGGTGGCCCCCAGGGGGAAAGCGTTCTCTGGGGGCGCGCCAGACCTTTGGAACCGCTTACCGGTTGAGCTCCGGATGGCCCACGACCTTCGCTCCTTCCGGCGCGATCTCAAAACCTTCTTTTTCGAACAAGCTGGCCTGGTCTGACGGGATGGCGTTGGGTTTTTATAAATAGTTTTAATTTTAATATGTATTAATTTTATGGGCATAATGGTTTAATGGCTTTTTAATTTTTGTATTCTATTTTTTATTATGTATTGCCCTGTTCACTGCCCTGAGTCCTTCGGGAGAAGGGCGGTATACAAATTAAATTATTAAATTAAATTAAACTGCAACAAAAACAAAGTTTGGAGAAACATATTCATAAATATATAAATGTTTGAATATAAACTAAAAAACACCTCATAATGGAATGATGCAATTATTAATAAGAAATAAGAAATAGAGAAACCAAAATTTCACCCACCTTTATCTAGATCTTGTAGGAAGAAAGCTGCATTAGTCTCTGTTGGTGAAATGTTACTGCAATAGAAAGAGACTAGTAACACCTTTTTGGATTGACATATTTCATTAAAAGGTATAATGATTTGGGAGGCACAGATCACTTCAAGAAATACATTAAAAGGAACAAGCTTCAATGGATAAATCTGATGAAATTAGGTGCAGCTGTTGAAAGTTTTATGCATATTTTTTTAAAGAAAAACCCAAATCAGCTGGAAAAAGTGGTAACAGACTCCTTCTGGCTTTTTACCCATCTCTGCCTATTTCTCTGGATGCATAGATAATTTCTGTGAAAAACTTGGAAACAATTGTTCATTATATTTTCCAAATTATTACTTTTTAAGTTTGAATTCCGCTTTAGGACAGTAAGTTTAGGGATCGGTGGGGAGGGGCATGGTGAGAGGGCCATCCCATTGCATTAACCTACATAGTTTCAATCTTTCTGGATCTAGGCAGAGATGTTGAAATACATTTTCTAGGACCAACCTGGATAAGGCAAATTTCGGTCGATAGTCTGAAACTAAAATAGGTTTGCAAGATTCTGCTAATGTATCTTACAATAAAGTAGAATTAGCTCATCTGGCAGTCTACCTAGGGAGGCTGACATCAAACTTGCAAGTCTAAAATATAAATCTCCTGCCATCCTTCTTTACATCCTGAGAAGCTAGAGAGGGTCTTTGAGTCTCTTTCTCTGCCCGCTATCCAGCTGTGGACTATGTCCTCTCTTATCTGACCAGTTGCCGGCAGCATCTTTGCCTACCTTCCAAGATTTTTCTCACATATTTAATTATTAGTGTATGGCATGGTTATATTAGTCAGGGACCACAATGCTATTGACAGAGTAGTAGTTTCGCTGCCAAGGTACCAATTCTGTTGTAGGAAATGTCTGCATGCTTCCCGAGGTGATCCTCAGAAAGGGCCAGAAAGAAAGATGAGCAACTCTTGCCACAGCATCACCCAAGCCCTCCTCTCTCCCCAGAGTCTTCTTGCAAACAGGTGCGCCAGCCAGGAAGGTTGAGAGTCAGCAAACATTTAACTGCCTGCAGAGAGCACCAACCTGTCTCCCCACCAAAGTGGTACCTATTTATCTACTCACATAGAACATACTTTTGAACTGTTAGGTGAACAGAAGCCAAGACGAGTGATGTGGGCTCACCCCGACATGCAGTACCAGGACTCGAACCACTGGAGTAGAGACCATCTCCAGCATTATTAAGCCACTGAGTCACCGTGCCTCTTTCTCACATATGATTACAGTAGAAAATACTGTAATGGACTTTGTTCTGTTGAGGTTGGCTGCAGTAGCTAGATGTGAAAGAATTTTCAGTCTTGTCTGTGGAGATTGTCAGCCATCCAGGTCACGGTTGTCCAAAAAGGTGCTTATTCTAAAGGCAACTGGACTTTGTTTTTCCTTGAAGACTTAAATCTTCAAGGGAAAACAAAGTCCAGTTGCCTTTTGAATAAGCACCTTTGGGACAATTTTCAGTCTTCTTGATTCTGATGCGTGGGTCAACCAGGAACGTTTTCTGCAGTGCACTTATGGGCCATGAAAATTGGCCATCTGATAGCTTTTCCTTTTTAAAAAATGGACCTCACAATTATTAAAGGCTCATAAAAGAAACCCTAAGCACATCACATAATCAAGTCTTTCTGTTTCAAAAAGTTACACATACCAAATGGGATAATTTAGTATCTGGCAGAAATTCCTAGTGATAAATTGCTTGTGAGAGCAAGAGCCACTCAAAACTAGGCCATTCTCAATCATACTCTAAACAAAGGAAGTGCAGTACCGAATACAACAGGTGGTCCATCTGCAGTGAACCTGGCTTGTCGGGTGACAGAAGTATATTCTTCTGCAAAACAAAATGGGAAATTAACATTCTGTTGGCACTGCAGTGTTTTCTTCAGGAACAAGGTAATTGAAACAGAACGGGATGCAAATGACTCTAATCTAGAATATTGAAACCATCTCTGAAAATATAAATAGATGAGACCACTGCATTTAATTATTAATTTCCTAGTTGTGCAGCTTAGGTGATCTGGGACTCCTGATGTTTTCCAATTAATGAAAACTATGCTAAAAACCTTTAATGTGAAGAACATCTGGTGATTTAAGGTACCTCTTTTAATATTCATTTTAATAACTCCCAAATGGAGGCAGAACTAGTACAATATACTTTCTTTAAAGTTCATTTCCTGTCCCTAGGATATTTATTGGCCCTTTAATGCTGGCCATTTCCACTTTTCACTTTTTCTGTGAGCCTTCTTCTAGTTTTCACTGACTTCATTCCATTCTTGACCTCTTTTCCCCTCAAGGAAATTAAACACAGCCCAAGACAAGTTGGACGCCAATTAGTTTTACAGCTCTTCTTACCTCCCTTTCTTCTGCATTCCTTAGTTCATTGAGTCAACCCATAATGTTACAAGACTTTAGGAAAAAGGATATACAGCCACAGTGCAAAATAAAGATAATTACAAAGATGTGAATAGCAAACAAAAATCCATCTGAAAGAGTCAGAAAAAGCATTGAAAGCATGAGATTGAATGGTACATTACTTTGTTCTTTCTATAGAATGAATATAATGGCAAAAACAAAGCTGGGTATAATAGGAAAAGATAACATTAAAACTGACAATACAAAATGGAGGTGGGAAAACAAATACTTAAAAATTGAACTAAATATCTTTGATATTCAGTGGAATACAACAAAATACAAGATCAGGTACACTGTTGATTTTTTATATATATATAAAAAAGAAATAGCCCATGCATTCTGCAATGTCAGTACTACACGTATTGTTTATTGCACGTTTTTTAAACCATGGGTTCTAATGGTTTATTCTTTAAACTATACACAGATGGGTCTCTGGAAATTATTATAATGCCATTGTATAATTTTATTTTAATTTACTTTGATCCAAATTTAGAACAATTTCACCATTAGATGAGCTGAAAGAAATTAAATCTGGTATTTGAGCTTCTTTGAATTTTGCAATGCAATTTCTCCCTAATACTACATATATTCGGGGAAAATATCTATATTATTGACAATGACTAATACAATGCCTAGTAGCAGACAAAGTTGCTTCTGGAGAAATTTGCAGGATAATAAAGAGAGACTCGTTTACACACTGGCAGCGGTGAAACAAATGTAAAATTAGCAAAATGAGAAATTGAAATGGATTGATTTCCTTCTTTCTGTGCTTCCTGTTTTACCTCATGTATGATTATATTCCCTGAAGTATACTTCAGAATGCTTTCAGGTATAGAATTTTAGATTTTTAAAATATAAGCTTACAAATTGCTTGACCACTACATTTAAGTTGCAACTTCATACACTTGGTCTTGGACAACATGCTGAGGTTGCATACTTTAAACAGATTTGCTATGTCCCAGTGTCTTCAGAAGTCAGTGGCTGGCTTCCAAAGAAACCTGCTTTCAAAGTAAATACCAATAGCTTGGTCCTCACTGATGACTAGGCATTCAAAGTTTCTCTTGGAAGTGAGCCAAGAATAAAAGTACTTAAATGTCTTGGCCTGATTTCTAACTCAAGTCACGAAGAGTTCCATGAATTATAGCCTTAGCTTTCCTCTCTTTCTTTCCTTCCTCCAAGTCAACATGCCTCCCCACCAGTGGTGGGGATTCAGCCAGTTTGCACCACTTTGGCAGAACCGGTAGCTAATTTTTTGTTGCCCAGGCCCAGAATGGACTTCCGGAAGCAGCATCCACACAGAGAACCATTTGTTCACATATTTGAATCCCACCACTGCTCCCCACATATTCAAGCAGAGGAACCGTGTAGGAGGAGAGCCGTGACAGCCTAAAGAAGCAAAAAACTAAAAAGCAAAACAAAAACGAAAGTTTAATCAGATGAAAGAACCTGCCCAAAGTTCAGGATGATTGTCCAAAAGAAAGCAAGTTTAGTGACAGATGCACAATGTACTAGAGAGGTTCTCATCACAGTTTCCAGGGCTGGGTCCTGAAAGAGCAATAGAAAACAAGAAGGGATTGCTAATTGGGCCTGCTAAATAATGAACATCACTATTGCAACAAGTATAACAATTTAAGTATAAACCACTAGCTGTATTAAAGTAGGATTGATACATTTCGTTCATGCGCTTTACTACTGTATGTTCTAATAGTTCAGGTTTTGGTTGCTGAGACTCCAGAGAGAATGAGGTCCTACTGCAGAAAAAGGCACCCCCAATAAAAAAATGTCATGTGGCAAAATTTTCAAGGCAAATAGCTAATTATACACAAAGAAACCACGATAAACTATTTGAAAAAATAATTATATATTTTACACATGATTTTTTTTGCCTCAGGCCATGCAAGCTCTTTGACCATACAAGTCCTAACATATTTGTATGCCAGGGGTCTTCAAACTTGGCCCTTTTATGACTTGTGGACTTCAGCTCCCAGAATTCCTCAGCCAGTGTGCCTGCATTAGGCAATCAAATGGTGATTGAAATAAGCAGCAAAAAGGGAAGGATTTGAGCCCTACATTCTGGCTCAGGACATAAACTGAGAAGAGGAAATGTTCAACCTGATAAGAGTATGTTTGGTATGAAAGTGAGATGCTCTAGGACAGGAGTCTTCAAACTTGGCCCTTTTATGACTTGTGGACTTCAACTCCCAGTATTCCTCAGCCAGGCATGCTGGCTGAGGAATTCTGGGAGTTGAAACCCACAAGTCATAAAAGGGCCAAGTTTGAAGACCCCTGCTATAGGATAATGATAAGGCAGCTGCAATTCCTATTTAGCAGAGGTTTAGATAAGAGTCGTAGATGCCATTGCATTATGGCCAGCAACCTCCAAATATCCCTAAAATTTTATCAATTTTGAAAATTCCCGTTTAAAGAAAAATATGGGGAAAGAGCATGACATAGGTCCTGTAGATTGTGTTGCTTTAACATTTACGTAGGGAAGATTTGAGATTCCTTTGGAATAAGAAGGCAGTCCTTTCTTTTCTTAGGGGACCCAAATTTCATAAGAGAATCTATGAATGTATATATGTTTGTATGTATAGTGTGTATACATTCACATAAACCAAACACGAACAAAGATGCATTTTTTAAAGTAAGGCTTGCCTTGCTTGTTAATGGCATTAATAAAGATTGATGTTGATATGGAATGCTCTGCTAGCTCCAGTTTCTACTTGGGATGGGGACTGTCCAAGAATCCCAGAGCTACAGGATAGAGCAGAGTTAAAAAAATCATTCTGGAAAAAGCAAAAATAAACCACTTCTGGAATGCTGCCAAGAAAAGAGCATGGATAGAGTCATCAGGAGGTGAATCAACTTGGGAATGTTTCGATTTACTTTATTTCATTCTTCTAAAGCCACGGGAAAAGCTGCTTTATGTTCAGAGTGTTATGCTTCTCATCCATCAGGTCACTGCTGCTCACAGCACTTATTCACAAATTAGGATTATATTATCTCAGTATCCCAATTTTTTGCCTTGAATTTTCTTGATTTTTTTAAACTTAAGGTTAGATTTGCAGCTAGCATTTAAGGAGAATCTTCTCTATATTTTTCTATTCATCTACCCAACATGCACTTTCATTGAACTCTGAAATATACGTATACTGTATAAACTAATATATACTCTGTGTGTGTGTGTGTATGTGTGTGTAGCATGCATACTGTATATATTAGTATATATATATAAAGGTAAAGGTAAAGGTTCCCCCGCACATGCGTGCTAGTCATTTCCAACTCTAGGGGCCGGTGCCGTTTCAAAGCTGAAGAGCCAGCACTTGTCCGAGGACGTCTCCGTGGTCATGTGGCTGGCATGACTAGATGCCAAAGGCGCACGGAACGCTGTTACCTTCCCACAGTAGTGGTCCCTATTTTTCTACTTGCATTTTTATATGCTTTCGAACTGCTAGGTTGGCAGAAGCTGGGACGAGTAACAGGTGCTCACTCTGCTACGCGGCACTCGGGATTCAACCCGCCAAACTGCCGACCTTCTGATCGACAAGCTCAGCATCCTAACCCACTGAGCCACTGTGTGTGTATATATATATACACATACACACACACACACTCTGTGTGTGTGTGTGTGTGTGTGTGTGTGCTACTGGGGAAGAGCAGAGGGCTAGTACTAATAGCGCCAGAAAGAATGAAGCGACTGGGCCAAAGCTGAAAGGACGCTCAGATGTGGATGTATCTGGTGGTGAAAGGAAAGTCCGATGCTATAAAGATTTTTTCTCCATAGGTTTACCTGGAATGTAAAATCTAAGAATCAAGGCAAGCTGGACGTGGTCAAACAAGAGATGACAAGACTGAACATCGACATCTTAGGAATCAGCAAACTAAAATGGACAGGAATGGGTGAATTTAATTCAGATGACCATCAGGTATACCACTGTGGGCAAGAATCCCTCAGAAGAAATGGAGTATCCTTCATAGTCAATAAAAGAGTAGGAAAAGCAATACTGGGATACAATCCCCAAAATGACAGAATGATCTCAATTCGAATCCAAGGCAAATCATTTAATTTCACAGTAATCCAAGTCTATGCCCCAACCACTGGTGCTGAAGAGGATGAAATTGACCAGTTCTATGAAGCCCTACAGCACCTTATAGAACTAACACCAAAAAACAATCTCCTTATCATCATGTGGGATTGGAATGCTAAAGTAGGAAGCCAAAAGATAACCGGAATAACAGGCAACTTTGGCCTTGGAATACAAAATGAAGCAGGGCACAGGCTGACAAAATTTTGTCAAGAGAATATGATGGTCATCACAAACACCCTTTTTCAACAACCCAAGAGACGGCTCTACACATGGACATCACCAGACGATCAACACAGAAATCAGATTGACTATGTGCTCTGCAGCCAAAGATGGAGAAGCTCTATACAGTCAGTAAAAACAAGACCAGGAGCTGACCGTGGCTCAGACCATGAGCTTCTCATTGCAAAATTTAGACTTAAACTGAAGAAAGTAGGGAAAAGAACTAGGCCATTCAGATATGAACTAAATCATGTCCCTGATAAATACACAGTAGAGGTGACAAATAGATTTAAGGAATTAGATCTGATAGACAGAGTGCCTGAAGAACTATGGATGCAGGTTCGCAACAGAGGTAGCAACTAAAGCCATCCCAAAGAAAAAGAAATGCAAGAAACAAAAATGGCTGTCTGAGGAAGCTTTGCAAATAGCTGAGGAAAGGAGGGAAGCGAAAGGCAAGGGAGAAAAAGAAAGATACACCCAATTGAATGCAGAATTCCAGAGAATAGCTAGAAGAGATAAGAATGCCTTCTTAAATGAACAGTGCAAAGAAATAGAAGAAAACAATAAAATAGAGAGGACCAGAGATCTCTTCAAGAAAATTGGAGAGATAAAGGGAACGTTTCATGCAAAAATGGGCATGATAAAGGATCAAAATGGCAGGGATTTAACAGGCAGAAGAGATTAAGAAGAGGTGGCAAAATTACACAGAAGAACTATACAAGAACGAGCTTAACCTTCCTGATAACCATGACGAGGTGGTCACTGACCTCGAGCCAGACATCCTAGAATGTGAAGCGAAGTGGGCCTTAGGAAAGCTGAGCAACAACAAAGCTAGTAGAGGAGATAGTATTCCAGCTGAGCTATTCCAAATCTTAAAAAATGATGCAGTAAAAGTGCTACACTCAATTTGCCAGCAAATTTGGAAAACTCAACAGTGGCCACAGGATTGGAAAAGATCAGTTTACGTTCCAATTCCAAAGAAAGGCAGTGCCAAAGAATGTTCAAACTATCGCACCATTGCACTCATTTCACATACTAATAAAGTTATGCTTAAAATCCTACAAGCTAGACTCCAGCAGTATGTAGATCAAGAACTACCAGAAGTACAGGCAGGATTTCGAAGAGGCACAGGAACTAGAGATCAAATTGCCAACATACGCTGGATCATGGAGAAAGCTAGGGAGTTTCAGAAAAACATCTACTTCTGCTTCATTGACTATGCTAAAGCCTTTGATTGTGTGGATCATAACAAACTGTGGCAAGTTCTTAAAGAGATGGGCGTACCAGACCATCTTATTTGTCTCTTGAGAAACCTATATGCGGGTCAAGAAGCAGCAGTGAGAACTGGACACAGAACCACTGATTGGTTCATAATTGGGAAAGGAGTCAGGCAAGGCTGTATACTGTCGCCCTGCCTATTTAACTTATATGCAGAGCACATCATAAGAAAGGCAGGCCTAGATGAATCAAAAGTTGGAATTAAGATTGCCAGGAGAAAGATCAACAACCTAAGATAGGCAGATGATACCACTCTAATGGCAGAAAATGAAGAGGAACTAAAGAGCTTCTTGTTGTGGGTGAAGAAGAAGAGTGTAAAACCTGGGTTCAAACTTAACATTAAGAAAACCAAGATCATGGCATCCAGCCCTCTCAATTCCTGGCAAATAGATGGGGAAGAAATGGAGGTAGTGACAGATTTTATTTTCCTGGGCTCCAAGATCACTGCACATGGGGACTGCAGCCAAGAAATTAAAAGACGCTTGCTCCTCGGGAGGAAAGCCATGGCAAATCTAGACAGCACACTATAAAGCAGAGACATCACCCTGTCAACAAAAGTGCGTATAGTCAAGGCTATGGTCTTCCCAGTTGCAATATATGGCTGTGAAAGTTGGACCATAAGAAATGCTGAGCGCCAACGAATTGAGGCCTTTGAACTATGGTGCTGGAGAAGACTCCTGCGAGTCACTTGGACTGCAAGGCGATCAAACCGGTCAGTCCTAGAGGAGATCAACCCTGACTGTTCTTTAGAAGGCCAGATCCTGAAGTTGAAACTCAAATACTTTAGACACCTAATGAGAAGGAAGGACTCACTGGAGAAGAGCCTAATGCTGGGAAAGATTGAGGGCAATAGAAGAAGGGGACGACAGAGAATGAGGTGGCTGGATGGAGTCACTGAAGCAGTAGGTGTGAGCTTAAATGGACTCCAGAAGATGGTAGAGGACAAGAAGGCCTGGAGGAACATTGTCCACAGGGTCGCTAAGTACTATGCAAGGACTGTTAGCTAAGCAAAGAGGGCTCAAACATCCTTTAAGTCCTGGGAAATAAAGTAATATTTGGAAGTGACTTAGGTAAACATCTCCCTGACACACAGATACACACACAAGTGTTCAGCTGCCAAAGGGTTTACTTGAGTTTGTGCAATTACAAGCAGTGGGAGGCAACGTATGTATGGAATCACTTAGTTTGAGCAGTCCAAATCTCTTGAAACTTGTCTGTAAAGAGTTTCCAGTAGCCAAAGTTGCACTCAATAACCGAAAGGGTCATCAGGTCACAATCTAATGGTCTCAGCATTATGGTTAGGCCATCAACTAGTCCAGTTTCAAAGGAATAGAGGTTAAGCACAAAGTTTTCAGTAAGTGTAGCTGCTTTTCTCCATGAGGGATGGGTTGCTAGTGGTGGCTCTTAAATAGAGCCCTCATCAGTTGCAAGCAATCATTGGTGGGAATGGACTTCTTTCATGAGGAGCCACATAGACCTCCTCTATTTTGCTCTTCGCTGAGCTTTGCATGCTTTAGCTCAGGGGTCTTCAAACGTGGCCCTTTTATGACTTGTGGACTTCAACTCCCAGAATCCTCAGCCAGGCATGCTGGCTGAGGAATTCTGGGAGTTGAAGTCCACAAGTCATAAAAGGGTCAAGTTTGAAGACCCCTGCTTTAGCTACTTCTAACTTCTTCAAATGCTCTGCAGTTGAATCAGCCCTAGATGTCTCCCTGCAGCTCTCCAAGGCAGGCTGTTATTCCACAGGATCATCTGAAGCAATATCCTCTTTCTGCTGCTGCTTAGATTCAGAGTTGGCCCTAAGAATGGGGGTATGAGTAGGAGGGGAGGTACAGTGCAATCAGACTGATGTCAGCCCAACTACATCTAGGAAATCAACTGCCAAGAAGGTTGGAACTGCACTGCATGAATGAGATGGGGTATAAGAGGTTCTTGGCGGTCTCTGAACCTGGTTGTTTTTTAACAGACATTTCGCTACCCAGATTGGGTAACATCATTGTAATGTATTGGGATTTTTACTTGAACTGATTCATGTGTCTGTTTGAATGCTGCTTAAGGTTGCTCAATGGTGCATCTGTGTAACAGTCACTGACTAGTTGTCTCCAAGAAGATCATTGGTTGATTTGGGGCGGGAATGGGTTCCTTTAAACCTATTGGCCACCGCCTAGTGGCCAACCATATAAGTAGCTGCACAGCAGCCTCTGTTTCAGTTCTGTTCCTGTTTGCAACCTTCCATCTCGCTTATTGCCTGCAAAGAACTGGCTACACAGCAATCATCACTGCTAGTCTGATTATGTTACCTAGTGAGGGTAATGAAACATCTGCAAGAAAACAGCCAAGCTCAGAGGGACCCCTCATTTCAACCCTGAGCTACAAATATTCTCCTTTACTGAGATGGGCCATAATAAAAAAAATCTGATTGTGTCCTTTTTTACTTTAAATGTTAAAATGCAAGCACTGAAGGAGGAAGAAGATTAATTCCAGAGCTGTAATTACCAATAAATAGCAGTTTAAAAGAAACATTCAAAAACAAATGCAATACCCTAGAGAGACTAGAAGAAAGTGATTGTAAACTGAAAATATCTCAGCATTTGCCCAGTATCTCATACAATAGGGAAAATTAAGTTTTTTTCAAATTAATATTATTGATTACTGGAAAACTCTAAAGAGAAGATTTATATGCTGCCTGATTCTGGGCAGTTTACAAAATGTTATCATTTAAAAACAAAAATACAAGAAACACAAAACAAAAGATTTGGGCACTAGCTAAACTTTTAGTAAAAAGATCATCTTTACAAGCTGGCTTCTGTACAAAGGAAAACTTCCTTGCAGGATAGCAAGGAGGTTTGCATGTTGCTCACTCACTACACGCTATACACCCCATGGTGCACATTACCTGTACACAAAACAAGTGAAGAGATCTACATTAACAAAGGTGAGCCAGAACAATGAAGTATCACAATTACATTAATTAGTAACTCAGAGACATATGCAAAAAAAGAGTGTGTGGGGGGGAAACACCTGTGGTTTTTTTTTAAGGCTAGTCTTTATGGGCAAAAACTGGTGAAGGTGGAAGAGGAGAAAGAACAAAGTAAACATCTATGTTCTCATTAAACAGTGGAATGGAAAAACATGGCTTTTAGAACAAGGACTGGAAAAGTTAGAATACATATGCATGCATTTACATTATTAACCACAGCTGAAGAACAGCAGCTGTTCAGAAAGGAAAGGAACAGGAAAAGATCAGAAGCTACAAATAGTTCTTTTCTTTTACTGATTCCAAACGTCTAATACTTTTTGCCCAGCTAAGACAAGATTATCGAGTAAGAGAGAATAACATGCAGCACATCCTTATAGGAGATTCAGTGGGCCTCCCCCAAAGGATTTGTCCGGAGAGCTCTTGATTACAAAATAAGCCTGCTAGTTATTTTTTGTGTTATGTATGGGGTAGGAGCAGCAGATCTGCAAGAACCACCGGGTGGCGCTGTGCTGTGGCTGGATTGGCTGAAGGGTTTTCGGCAGGAGATTCGGATGGCTGGATTGGCCAGAGTGATACCTGGCTAGGTATATAAGGGGTCCAGGTAACTCCCCTTTGTTCAGTACGCGCCTACCACAAATAAAGAGCTGACATGCAGTACTCATCTGTCCTTTCATTGCCATGCGATCCACAACCCACTACACAATATTTTCTGCTCTTCCCATGTGAGGTATTTACTTATATATTACAAGAACTTCAATGCTGCTTCAGTCTACCTTCAGCCTAAGCAGCTTCTTCATGCAAGAAAGCAAAGCAAAATTTTTTTGAAACATGCTTTCTATAGTCACCCAAAGCACTGAAGTGTTCGCAAAATCTTTAAAAGGTCAGATTTGGTTCTGGGTTTTTTTTTCTTTCTTTTTCTTTAAACATGGAATTCCACTTCTTTGGAAGAGTTTTTTTTTTAATTATCCCACTTTCCAATTTTAGTCTGAGATTCAGGACTTGGCTGGATCTAATGCAGGTTTTTGAACATTAATCTATTAATGAAATAACATTAATTATCAAAGGTAGCCAAGTTATTCATTTAATGAGCCTTGAGTGTACATTGGTCCAAAAAAAAAAAAAAAGCTGAAGGCTATTTTGTTCCTGAAATGGTTAGATAGTTTGACTAACACCTGGAGTCTCTAAAAAGAAGACATCTGGAAAAGCCCTTCTCCCAAGAAAAGTCCAGGAATTTCAGACATTTGTGAAATAAGGTTTTAGTCTTTTATTCCTGGAGCTCTTAATACTATGACAATATACTGTAACATGTCTGAATTCAGTGCAATGAAAACTGTGTAGCAGACCATATTGAAAAATAATGGATCCTGATTTCGGTTTCAGTTTGCACAAAACTAGGACGGAAAAGGTAGGAATTTTTGAAAATTGTTGCTCAGATATCAAGTGAAGAATGACGTTTCAGAGCAAGCATGGCAATAATAAATTGTAAAGTTGTTGCTGGGCTCACTATTGTTAGTATAAAAGTACTTCTCAATGTTTGTAAGTGGCCCTACGAAGAAATGTACCCATGCAAT
Source organism: Vipera ursinii (assembly GCF_947247035.1). NCBI lineage: Eukaryota > Metazoa > Chordata > Lepidosauria > Squamata > Viperidae > Vipera > Vipera ursinii. The sequence continues at coordinate 150,297,679 of NC_139512.1, read as the reverse complement.
TAATTTTAAAGACCTCCTAAGATTATGTAAAGATAAAACATGAAGAGGGGCATATTTGACAGTTGGAAGATAATCACACGTGTTAATGTGAATTCTGTCTCCCATTACAAACCAGGTGTATTTTTTCTAAATATATAATTATTTTTTCTCCTCCTCTCCACTTCTGAGGCTAGCCTTGGTCCTTCCTTCCTTCCTTCCTTCCTTCCTTCCTTCCTTCCTTCCTTCCTTTCTTCCTTCCTCCCCCCCCATTATTCTTCTCAGTGCTTTTTTTGTAAAAGAAGAAGGTGCCGGAACTCACACGTCATACAACCCGCCTTGCTTACTCTACAAGGTTGCATCCAAAAAAGGTGCCGGAACTCCATTCTGAGTGTTCTATGACAAAAAAAGCCCTGATTCTTCTAATATCTCCTGGTTCCTAAGAAAGATCTACATGTTCTGTACATTCTTGCTTTACACTTAATTCTTAGAAACATTTCCCCCTATTTTAGTTATTATAATGTACCTATTTAAGGTACCTGTTTCACCATTCGATGCCAAGCAAAACTTAGCATTACTGCAGATCGGCTGTTTACACTGAAATCAAGGTGTGAGAGATAGTGATGGTAGGTAAATTATTTGGCAGTTTAGTTTGGCATTTATTTCAGTAGGCTGATTTTAGAATGCTAAACAGGATCAGACCTGGTAAGAACTTGGCTGGGAAGTCAACACAAAATAGGATGTGGGGAGGAATGGAGTTGGGAAGGTAAGAAGGAAAATCATCTTTATTGTCATTTTTTTTACTGTGAGCACACTGGCACACACTAAAAGTGAAATTCTGTTGTCTTTATATCACAAGTACATTTAAAAAAAATCAGCAAAAAGTCCTTAGGGAGCTTTCAGTTACTAATAAATGTGGTTATTGTCTTTTCTCTAATCAGACAAATCAATTTTGCCATCTCTGTTAATCCTGTCATCTTCGCCAGCCATTCCTCGATTGTCAGTATTTCAAGTTCTTTAAAGAAAGAGAGTTATTGACAGAGAGACTGCAGGGATGTGTCTAGAAATCAAATGTCTGTTTGAGGGCCTCTTTACTTTCACAACACATGATTTAGCAAACGCAAGCAGAATCTCAGTGCTTTCAGGCTAAGGCCTGAAATGCAAGTAAAGGATGTGGAGACGCTGAGGTTAAAAAACAACTACGGTATTTTAGCAATCTGACTTCTATTTGACTGTATATTTTTCTGGTACTAATTTTGTGAACTGCACTGCTGTGGTTTATTTCAAAAACGTGCTTATCTCAAATTGATCATTCAGCTGCTTCTGTAGTGTGTAATCAGATATATCAGGTAATTGCCACATGAATAATTAAGTGCTAATTATTATATTTTGTAATTCATTATTAAGAAACTTTCCAGAGCTTCATGTGTATACATTTCTGTCAAACGCTGCTAATAGAGAAGAGGATGTTTTGAATCGTGTTGTTTGAAGCCTGGTTTCATTAACAGGATACAGTTTATTATTAATATATTTTAAAGCATTAACTTAAAATATTAATTAATACAAGTCAAACAAATATTTCTTTTCTCCTTCCACAATCAGCTCTATGGCTTTAGCTCTGCCCAAACATAGAGACATAAAATCCTATTTAATACCCATGTTTTTTGTTGGAGAAAACATGGGCTGTTATTCCATTTTTGAGTTCCAGGGTTTTTCTTTTCTTTTTCTTTTCTTGATTTCTAAGCACAACAGGGTTATTTTTGAATGCCATTCTACACAATATAACCGTGTAATATTTATCCAACTGAGTTGGTGATTAATAAACATTTGCAGAACCTATTTATGTGAATATATCTCCTGTCAGGCAAAAACTGTTTGGATATGAGATTTTATCCTTACTGATGGACAAAGAAGGAAAAAGAGCCAAAACCTATGTATATATATATATATATTTCTTTTTGTATACAACCTAGACAGGGTTATGTAATGCTTTGGTACTGAGGGCTACATTTTGCCTTTAGGTGAAAGTCAAGGCAAAGCTGCACTGTAAAAATGGATGAAGTAAGACAAAAACCAAATTTGATCCAATTTTGCGCTAATGATACTTATTTTAAATGTCAAACAATTTAGACAAATGTTTACATTCAACTGAAATGAAACTTATCTAAAATAATATTGAATATGCTTATTTCTGTTTGTTCAATCATTTTCTCTATTGTGACACTGAACATTATCATTTTGGCTATTGGCCAAATGTGACTGGACTTGCAAGGAATTTGTCACTGGTGCATAAGCTTTCGGTGTACATACAAACAACAAAGTAATATAATCATAAGAGGCCAATAGGAGAAGGTAATAGAATTAAATGAGAAGGATAATAGTAATACAGCCATATTATGAGAGTAAATATCCTTAGGCATAAGACAGTGATGTATGAATTAGGTGTTAGTGATGACATGGGCGGGGGTGGGGACTGTCTTTATGTCCAGTTGTTTTGGCATGCAATGCCCTTTAGTGCTGCCCCAAGGGGAGGAGTTGAAACAGTTTATGTCCAGGATGTGAGGGGTTTGTAGATATTTGCTCAGTTCTCTTTTGGACCTGTGCAGTATACAGGTCCTCAATGGAAGGCAGATTGGTTGCAATTGTTTTTTCTGCAGTCCTAGCTATCCATTGAAGTCCGTACCTATCCTGTTTGGTTGTAAACCAAACCAGTTATAGAAGTACAATGACAAACTCACTAATTCCTCTGTAGAACTGTATCAACAGCTTCTTTTACAATATACCTGTACACTTCCCTATGTATATGTACATACTTTGATGCTTAGTGTTTAAAAATCTACAGCGTGGATAAAAAAAAATCTAAGCGTGGGAATGTGAAACTAATTCCAAAAAGTCAATTGTCATACATTTGGCCATATTGTGATGATCAACTACTGTTTTCTGATATGAACTTTCTAATATAGCAGCTTTGCCCTAATAGAGTTCATGTTCAGAAGGTAATCAAATAGGTAGCAGCTACAAGTTCTATCTCTGATGACAGAATGATCAAGAAACTTTGAAACATTCAATTCTTCTCTCAGGCCATGTTGATCTCGTCATTCGGGCATGGTCTTCCACTTTTCCAGAAAATCTAGAAATCTTTAGGAACAGAAAGTATTTTGCAGCTTTTCAGGTATGTTTCATGATGTTCTAAATATGGTATCCCAGAAATGGTTTGTGATGATTCAGGAAAACTCCAGACTAGATCCAGAATTGCCAGAGGAACAAAGGAATGTTCTGGAATTCCATGGAATGTTCCATTGCTGGAGATAGAATGCTTTACATATTGTATATCTAATTGTAAACAGTCATTGTTAATATCATTTTTAATAATACCATTTTAATAATAGCACTAATAACACCATTTTTGTATTACAGTTAAACCTCATAAGTGATTCCCCCTTCCCCCATTACACAGTTTGCTGCACATTTTCTAGTTATTAGCTTTGTTTCATGGCTCTTTGCCTTCTCCTTCGTGACTTGGACACTGTCTGAGTGTGCATATACATGTTAGTAAAGAGTCTGGCAAGCAATAATACACAGCCATGAAACTGGATTCCACTTACTGGGTTACAAATTGTGCAGACCTGAAATGAGGCCATAGTGACATAAGTTATTTGTTATGTACATGAGTTTGTCTAGCTTCAAAAAGAATTCAGAGCAGATGGGTTTATTGACAGCTATTAACCATGATAATTAAATGGAACCTCCAACAGCATTTCTCAAAGAACCAGATGCTGGGAACAGGTCACCAAAAAAAAAGAAAAAAAGAAAAAAAGGCAGCCTCCTTCACATTCTGTTTGTGAATTTCTGGAAGCAACAGGGTAGTTCCTCTTTGAAACAGAATGCTGGGCTACATGGATTGCAGCTGAATCCAGTGGGATGATTTCATGT